>NC_137030.1:16339825-16394825 GCF_032717465.1 Coenobita brevimanus | reverse complement strand
AGGAAAAAGAAGAAGAGGAAGGAGGAAGAGACGAGGGTATGAGAAAAAGCAGAAGAGGAGGAGGAGGAGGAGGAAAAGAAAGAAGAGGAAAAGGAAGAGGGAGAAGAAGAAGAAGAAGAAGAAGAAGAAGAAGCAGAAGAAGAAAAAGCAGAAGAAGAAGCAGAAGAAGAAGAAGAAGCAGAAGAAGAAGAAGAGGAGGAGGAGGACGAGGAGGAGGAGGGGGAGGAGGAGGAGGAGGAGGGTTTTTTGCCCTTAAGCTTCAACTGAGGATATATCTTCTTTACAGTGACTAACACCAACCAATTTTACTTTGGCTAACGCAATATGGGATACTTTTGCTGATGCTAAGCGATGTTACTCTCGCTTAAGGACAGAGGATTTTTCACTCATCCCTGTTAAACTTTCCAAGATTTAGGGGTTCAGAGACTATATCCAGAAACTGAGCCCGGGAGTGGATTCATGCTATTCTTGTTCTTCTCCTGGCGATTTTTTAGTCCAGTATTGGACAGACTTTTCGAAGTGGATGGGCTACATTCAGCCTTCATAAACACCGTCATTACCATACACCTTTTCTAAATTGGATAAAAATGTCCGGTTGCAGGACTAATACGCTAAAAAGTAAGTCACCCGAAGTCCTGGGGTTAATCCACAATGGACAACATATTCTGGATTTTGTCATGCCTACTATCGCCAGACGGTTATGCTTGCCCTGGAAAGCCTCCCAAAATTTACGTGTTAGTGCATTCTGTAAGTATCTTCAGTGCTTCATTTTCACTCAGCAAACGACCCAATAGTCGAACGGCATCCTATTTCGAACTGTACTGCAGGGTGTAATTGTTAAGCGTCGCCATATATTGTTTTGTAAGTATTATTAAGCTTCGGCATATATATGGCGGAGCTTATTTTGGTAAGCATTATTATTATTTTTCTTAGCAATTTTTTTTTTTATCAGAACTTGATAATATTAAACAGGAAAGTACCCCAGGGTAAGCCAAGTACTTGTGCCAAATGTTAATGACCTTGACCTATTTTTTAAGTCCATATATTTTTTTTTTATGTGGGGAAGAAGGAACCAAAGGCAATGAACCCGCAAAACTGTTTCTTCCAAGAGAAAAACAAAATACAAGAAAGCGCCAAATTCAAGATCCATTCATTTTGAGATGCCTTGACACACTGCGTTTGAAAGACTGGAGATCATAGGAAGCAGGAAATACAGACAGAGGGAGACAGTTCCAGAGTTGACCTGTTGCCTAAATGAAGGACTGGGAGTAATGGTTAACTTTTGCATTAGAGAGTTGGACAGAAAAAGGGTGAGAGTTTGCTGCTAGACGGGTGCAACGCGCCCGTCGTAGAAGTGGAGGAATGCATGCAGACAGTTCAGAGGAACAGTGACCATTGAAGCAGCGATAGAAATGAGATAAAGATGCAACAGTGAGGCGAAGAGACAGAGGTTGAAGGGAGTCAGTAAGAGGGGGAGAGTTAATGAGACGAAAAGCCTTTGACTCCACCCTATTGAGAAGAGCTGTATGTGGGGAGCCTCCCCACACATGAGAGTTGTACACCACACAGGGGCGGATAACACCCCTGTATAGAGTCAACATTTGTGCAGGGTCAAAGAAGAAACGGAGTCGGCTTAGCACACCCAATCTTTTGGAAGCAGATTTTACAAGAGATGTAATGTGATCTTTCCAAGACAAGTCCCGAGCAAATGAAACCCCAAGCATGTTCAACGATGATGCAGGATTAAGTTGAGTATTATTAAACATAAGTGGGTATACCTGTGGAAGATTTTGTCGGGTTGATAGGTGCAAAAACTGAGTCTTTGATGCATTAAAAACAACCAAATTATTTTTACCCCAGTTAGAGATACGAGCCAAGTCAGACATTTGGTGTGCCATAGCCTCATCCCTTGCCTGTTGAAGTAACTGCTGAGATGGACGTTGTGGTAATCAAATGGAAAGGTGAATGGTGGAGTCATCAGCGTATGAATGGATAGGGTTAGATGTACAGCTTAGAAGGTCATTGATGAATAAAAGGAAGAGAGGTGGTGATAGGACAGAGCCCTGAGGAACACCACTGTTAATAGATCTAGGAGAAGAACGATAGCCGTCTACAACAGCTGCTATAGAACGACCAGAAAGGAAGCTAGAGATTAAGGCACAGATAGGATAGAAACCGTAAGAGGGTAGTTTGGAAATTAAAGATTTATGCCAGACTCGATCGAAAGCCTTTGAGATGTCAAGTGCAATGGCAAAGCTTTCGCCAAAGTCCCGAAAGGAGGATGACCAGGAGTCTGAAAGGTAGGTGAGAAGATCGCCAGCGGAGCGTCCCTGAAAAGGTAGGTGAGAAGATCGCCAGTGGAGCGTCCCTGAAAAGGTAGGTGAGAAGATCGCCAGTGGAGCGTCCCTGAAAAGGTAGGTGAGAAGATTGCCAGTGGAGCGTCCCTGACGGAACCCATATTGACGATCAGAAAGAAGGTTGTGATAGGAAAGATGCTTTAAAATTTTTCTATTAAGAATAGACTCAAAAACTTTTGAGATACAGGATGTTAAAGCAATTGGACGATAGCTAGAGGGTTGGGAATGGTCACCCTTCTTTGGGACCGGCTGAATGAGAGCAAACTTCCAGCAAGAAGGAAAGGTACAAGTTGACAGACAAAGGCGAAAGAGTTTGCCTAGGCAGGGTGTAAGCACAGAAGCACAGTTCTTGAGAACAACAGGAGGGACTCCATCAGGCCCATATGCCTTATTAGTACTGAGGCCAGCAATGGCAGAAAATACATCAGCTGAAGAAATTTTAATGTCAGCCATGAGGAAGTCAGAGGGGGGAAGTGATGGAAGAACAGCACCGGAATCGTCTAAGGTGGAATTGGAGGAGAAAGTCTGAGCGAAGAGATCTGCTTTATCAGTAGAAGAACTAGCCACAGAGCCATCAGAGTAGAAAAGAGGAGGGAAGGAAGATGAGGTAAAGTTGTTAGAAAGGTTTTTGGCAAGGTGCCAGAAGGAGCGAGAAGAGTTCGAGTTAGAGAGTTGAGAGCATTTTGTACGGATGAAATTATTTTTAGCAGAGCGAAGAACAGACTTAGCACGATTCCGGGCAGAAATATATAAAAGATGTGATTCAGGGGTGGGTTGGCTCCGGCACCTTTTATAGGCCCTCTCCTTGTTGCGGACAGCATTAGAACAAGCGTGATTACACCAAGGCTTTCGTGCATTAGTCAAAGGATATGAGAAAGGAATGTATGCTTCCATGCCCGAGAGAATAACCTCTGTAATGCGCAAGGCACACTGAGATGGCTCCCGGCCATGGAAGCAATAATCATTCCAGGGAAAATCAAAGAAGTACTGCCTGAGGGCCTCCCAGTCTGCAGCTCCAAAGTGCCAGAGACGACGTTTTCTTGGAGGGTCCGCAGGCCGCACCGGAGCGATAGGACAGGTTAAGGTGATAAGGTTGTGATCAGAGGAGCCCAACGGAGAGAAAAGATTAACAGTGTAAGCAGAAGGATTATTCATGGCGCAAAAATTGCATATTTGAAATTGAAATATCTCAGAAACTAATTATGATAAGCTGTTTGACTGAAAATCCTACAAGTAAAAAATTCGCTCAGAATTTTGGCTGAATATTTTGCCATATAGCCAAGTGGAAAGTACCGAGTTCAAAATAATCTGCTCAGTGTTTTCCTTGTAACGCATTTTAGAGAAAACCACAAAAGCTGTAAAGCTGTAACTTTACAGAAATATGGCTGTGGTCCCTCTCATCATATGAAAGGAATATGGTTACAGTTAAGCATACAGTAGGCCAGTTATTGAGACAAATGTAAAATACACCCATGGCGAAACTTCCTTATTGTGACTACACAGTAAGTAATTAGGTAACTAGTTATTATTATTATTATTATTATTATTATTATTATTATTGGTAGTAGTAGTAGTAGTAGCAATCTCAGGCTCATCTGGATGTGAACCCGGTTGACTGGAAGTAGAAGTTACCTGTCTCCTGCAATCCAGTATCGTCCTCTGGGGGGATGGGGAGGGAAATGTGGGACGATTTTTAAGTGGGAAGTGGGGCCGCCCACTTATATTAATACCACCACATGAAGGCGTCCCTCTCTACCACCTACAGTCGGGTGAGGATATAAATGTTAAGGCTGAGGTTTATTCATTTACTCGCACCTGATGCCGAGAGAGGAGGAGAAACATTACGTTCTCTAAAGTGCCGTGTTGAAATATTCCTCACGGTTGACACTTTATTGGGGAGCGCCTGACTTAAAGTGTTGTCTCTGACGTGTGATGTGAAAACAAAGCAGCGTCTACTGGTATGAATTGAAGTAGGCTATGGTGTTGAACAGGAAAAGTGCGAGCGGGCAATATGACACCATGCGGCATCTATTGTGATTCCAAAACTGTTCCAGCAACCCACATTGCAGCTATGCGTAAGTTTTTGCCGGTTCTGGATAGCCTATGCGAGCACTTGGTATTTCTTACTTGTTTATGTCATTAGTTTAAATAACTGTGTTAAGAGGAAGGAAATTGCTCAGTTACAGTGTAAGACACTATATACAATAAACCAATGCGTGTTTCCTTTTTTCTTCTTGAATGCAAAGTGTGCCCATCCTCACAGGGTGTATTCCTCTTGGCCTAACTCCACCCACCAGTATTTCAATCTGACGTTCTATGTCTATCTTCACAGGGTGTACCGTGGTTCGAAAAGTCTTTCAAGAATTCAATAATCTAGTTTGCAGGTAGACAAAACAAAACTGTCACTTAGCGAAAGGGGCGATATCTTTATTAAAAATAGATTTTGACCCATGTTTATGAAGGTGTATTGGGTATATTGGCAATTACGTTGTATGAGCGCCACTATGTACTTTGCTCACTCATCAAGTATTTACCCCGTGCCAGCGAAATGCGTCGCTAAGGCACTAATGCTGCCTGTTGCATTATTTAGCGTCCTCTGGTGTGGTGCTGCGACGTATCTGCTGCCGCTGAAGTATGCGTCGTCATACCTGGCGTAATTGTTATCGTCCTTTGTCGTCGTAATCATCGTCGTCCTCATTATTACTGTAGCTGTCATTTTGGTCCTCCTTATCGTCGTCGTCAGCGTCATCACAATATCATCATCTGCATCGCCATCATTATCATTATCGTAGTCTTCATCATCATTATGGTCATCTTAATTATCATTGTCGTCATCGTCATTATCATTATCAACAACGATTACCATTATCTGTCGTCACTGTCATCTTTATCGCCGTCATCACATTCGTAGTCATCATTATCGTTATCGTCGTAGTTATCACCATTATCATCATCACCTTCATCACAATCATTGTCATTATCATAATTATCGTTGTCATCAAGGTCATCATTATCGTCACAATTAACCATAATCATCATCATCATCATCAATATTATCTTCTAATTCATTATTGTTATCGTCACCATTACAGTTACCGTATAATCATCTTTGTCACCATGAATATTATCTTCATCATCGTTTTCGTCGGTGTCATAATCATCGTCATCCTCTGCGTCATCTTCATAATTAAACCATCCCATTTCTCACAATTTCCCACTTTCCCTCATATTTCTTTTCCCCTTTTATTCGTCTTCCTTCACCTCTTACTACTGTAGCCTAAATCCCCAGCTCCATCATCGCCGTACTGTCATTGTCACCGTTCCCTCACACTTAGTATAAATGCGACAGGTAAAAGGATCGAGGTATAGGAACACACGAAACCTGAAATATCACCAAAGGAGTGAGTACTAAGAAGGGAACACCAGTATTCATTCGCCTCGTCATTCCAGCCACTGAACAGTGAATCATACAGGGACATTGAGGAGTAGTATTGTGTGTGTGTGTGTGTGTGTGTGTGTGTGTGTGTGTGTGTGTGTGTGTGTGTGTGTGTGTGTGTGTGTGTGTGTGTGTGTGTGTGTGTGTGTGTGTGTGTGTGTGTGTGTGTGTGTGTGTGTGTGTGTGTGTGTGTGTGTGTGTGTGTGTGTGTGTGTGTGTGTGTGTGTGTGTGTGTGTGTGTGTGTGTGTGTGTGTGTGTGTGTGTGTGTGTGTGTGTGTGTGTGTGTGTGTGTGTGTGTGTGTGTGTGTGTGTGTGTGTGTGTGTGTGTGTGTGTGTGTGTGTGTGTGTGTGTGTGTGTGTGTGTGTGTGTGTGTGTGTGTGTGTGTGTGTGTGTGTGTGTGTGTGTGTGTGTGTGTGTGTGTGTGTGAAATAGAAAAACTGTGAGTGAAGAAGACTGTGTAAGAGTGAGCGAGGAGTGTAAGAGTGAATACGGAAGCAATAACGCCAGGTTTTAGTAATTTCTTTACCTAGGGCCCCACAACAACAACAACAACAGCAACAACAACATCAGCCAACACCAAACCGCTTCTAGTGCTCTTACCGTTCCGTTGCAATGCCGCAATAAAAGATGCAATTTCGCGTTTTATGACCCGATTTTTAGAGTTCAGAATGCCGGCTTTAACGAAAACGATAATCATGTGGGTGTTCAGGCGAGGGGATTCATTTCAGGTTTGTCGTTGTCGGCTGTTTGTTGACGCTCGGGAATACCAAATCTCGATCCCGCCGAATTTTTGTCATGAGTGGGCCGGCTAAGGTGATGTGATGCCGGTAAGCGAGTGAAGCTGGACTTTACTGGTGTGTTTGGGAGCTGAGACGAGGTGTTCGGTGTGTGAGAAGGTGGAAGAGAAGGATGAAGAGAAGATAAATGTGGAGACGGGAAGGAGGGAAGAGTATGAAGAAGAGGTGGCCACGGAAGGTGAAGAAAGGAGATAGGAGGTTGGTATGCGGGAGGGAAGGAGGAAAATGAGGAGAGAAATGAAGATGATGAGAAAGGAATGAGGGCCTGAAGGAAGGAGGAAGAAGCGAGAGAGAGAAGAAGATAAGAAGACGATAGATGGAAGGGAAAGGAGAAGGATAAACAGATATTATTTATCTACCTTAAAAAAAGAATTGAACCTTATAATGAAACCCTGTGACGCTTCATTTCTAACATCCTTTTAGTCTGAATGGAAGGGACAGTGCTGGAAAAAGTAGTAATGAAGAAGCAGTAGCGCAGTAGAGACTAGAATATACATACAAACATTATATCTATCTATCTATCTATCTATCTATCTATCTATCTATCTATCTATCTATCTATCTTTCTATCTATCTATCTATCTATATATCTATATATATATATATATACATATATATACATATATAAATATATATATATATATATATATATATATATATATATATATATATATATATATATATACACACACACACGAGGAGAAAGGATGGGAGGGGAGAGAAGAAACACTGAGAACCAGCCAAACACAACGAAGTAGAAGTTTGCTTAAAAGCCAAGGAGAAAAGTCAAGGACAAGAAGACAGGGGAAAATTGAACTGGAAAATGTAATTATAAAAGAATATTCGTAAAGCGTCTGACAAGAGCCATTTCTTTTTAATTCTCAGACTACAAGAACCACTCCACAAATGAATAAAATCGTCTGCCAGTAGCCAGAAAGAGTGTGTTATCATTTGTCACATTTTGAATTGATCCTGTGGTCCATTCACTTTAACTAGGCGTAAAATCGGCATCTCTCCATCCTGAATGCCGATCTATAAGAAGAGATTATAATTATAACAGTGCTAGTCATGAAGAAGTGCCATGAAGAGGATGTAGAACACAAATTTGTATTATTCACCCACGAAATAGGGGAAATAAACTAAAAAAAAAAAGTTTAAAATCTCTAGCAAGTTAGGGACAATCAACTGGAGAAATTTTCAATCCCGCAAAGCGAGAAGCGTAGCTGTCTGGCGGGAAGAACGAAGATTCATTTTCTCACATTTTGTTGTGTGGGTTATTGGAGATCTACTATAGTCCTGTCACCTTAACTTGACTTAAATTGTCGTCCCTTTGTAGCTTTTTTTGCCGCAGCTCAGTGGCAGGAAAGGACAATACTATAGCTCTACAACCATTCCATGGCACATCTTCGTGACTAGTATCATATTCTAGCGCTTACTTATTGTTCCAACTCTGCATTCAAGATTGAGAGATGACAATCCTAGACCAAATTAGAGTAAATAGAACTCTTCCACTACGATGACGTCTTCAAGTTAAACTTTCCTCGTCCTTGTCCTCGTCTTCGTCTTCATCTTCTTCTCCTCCTTCTCCTCCTCCTCCTTATTCTTCTTTTTACACCTGACAGTAGACCACTCTCACAAACTGAATGCCAGTTCGTAGTTGTATGATATTCGATTAGCCTTAGTTATGAGATAGGAACGTCTCCTTGGTTACTAGTAAGATTTATCCTTCAGCCTGACTACACCTGGCCATCAACTAAGCTTAAAAGGGGCCAAGGAACATTGACAGGTGAAAACAAAACGACCATAATACCAAGAGACTCTATTCAGTGATATTCAGCTCTGGTAATGAGGGAGTTGATAAAGGCTGTATCTAACCCTTCGACTTCCAAAGTCACCCCTTAGCTAAATAAAATCGTCTGGTGAGAGAGAGAGAGAGAGAGAGAGAGAGAGAGAGAGAGAGAGAGAGAGAGACGTCGCCGTATTCAAGGGGTTAAACTTTTCTAGACGTAAAGCCCCTACTGTGCTGAATAAAATCGTCTGGCGTCAGCTAAATTAGAGGTGATAAGAGCTGTCATGTCCTGCGAGAGTTAGGGCATGTGTGGGACTGAGAAATTATTAGATTTTCTTGTCTGGTTGTCCCGGTGTCTGCCTGTGTCTGCCTCTGTCTGGTTCTGTCGTTGCCTGTTCTGTCTGTCTGTCTGCCTCTGTCTGGTTCTGTCGTTGCCTGTTCTGTCTGTCTGTCTGTCTGTCTGTGCCTCTGTCTCTCTGTGCCTCTGTCTCTCTGTGCCTCTGTCTCTCTGTGCCTCTGTCTCTCTGTGCCTCTGTCTCTCTGTGCCTCTGTCTCAGTCTGTCTCAGTCTGTGTCTGTCTGTCTCAGTCTGTGTCTGTCTGTCTCAGTCTGTGTCTGTCTGTCTCAGTCTGTGTCTGTCTGTCTCAGTCTGTCTGTCTGTCTCAGTCTGTCTGTCTGTCTCAGTCTGTCTGTCTGTCTCAGTCTGTCTGTCTGTCTCAGTCTGTCTGTCTGTCTCAGTCTGTCTGTCTGTCTCAGTCTGTCTGTCTGTCTCAGTCTGTCTGTCTGTCTCAGTCTGTCTGTCTGTCTGTCTGTCTGTCTGTCTGTCTGTCTGTCTGTCTGTCTGTCTGTCTGTCTGTCTGTCTGTCTGTCTGTCTGTCTGTCTGTCTGTCTCTCTCTCTCTCTCTCTCTCTCTCTCTCTCTCTCTCTCTCTCTCTCTCTCTCTCTCTCTCTCTCTCTCTCTTTCTCTCTTTCTCTCTCTTTCTCTCTCTCTCTCTCTCTCTCTCTCTCTCTCTCTCTCTCTCTCTCTCTCTCTCTCTCTCTCCATGTTTCTCTCTCCATGTTTCTCTTTGTCCCCTCTTTCCTCTTCTCTCCCTCCCCTCTTTTTCCCACACTTTCCCTCACTGTGTTTATCCAGCCAAGAAAGTGAGAGGAAGTCAGTTACTCTTTCCCATCTCTTATGCTAATTTGTGTCCTGAAGTTGCTTAATGTCACACCTGAGAGGGTGACAATTATTGTTTTCTTTTTATCCAGCTCTTATTCACATACAAATTGATTAAAAACGAAGAGATAGAGTGGATGACGATCTAAGCTTTATTTCCTTTCCCTTTTCTTAATCTAGCTGCATCTTTTACTTATACCCCACTCTCTGTATCTATCTATCTAGCTATCTATCTATCTATCTCTTCATTATTTTTGTCTCTTTTATTCTGAAGCTAAATGAGAAAAATGGAAGATGTAGGTTTGAGTGTACCTTTACTTTCTTTTATCAAATTACAGTAGAAGAGATATTCTGACGTAAATGCATAGAAATAAGGAAGGGAAAAATTTCTTTCGCTTGAGAGAGAGAGAGAGAGAGAGAGAGAGAGAAACGGTGGTGAAGTTTGGGATGGAGAGTTTATGGCTAGTTTCTTTCGTATGGGTTTAATAAAAGTGTTGATTATTTCACCCCTTTCACTCCAGGCACCTAGTTCTTTTTGTTATTCCTATCTCCAGTCAGTTTTATTCAGCTTTGGAGATACGTTTCGGACTGGGGAGGTTAGATAAAGCCTTCATTATCCCTTTATTACAAGAAGTCCCGCCAAAGCTGAATAAAATAATCTGGAGGGTGCAAGAATAAAGCACATAGCCGGAATAATGGGATTAATATAGAGCTCTTCTGACACCTAAAAACCCCTTCCTTCTGAAGACGTATTTTGTATTTTAGTCTTTCTACTTTTACACATTTTCATTCGCCTTCAGAGAGAATTTTCGAACGGGAGGAGTTTGATGTACGAGTAACCCTTACCAATATCTTCCACATGAGAGACCTTTCTTCTGTTTAAGAAAACATCTGGAGGAAACAAGAAAAAATACAAAGAATGCTTAATCAGACTGAAGAAGTTAAGCGTTTAATTAAGAAGTTTTCGCTATTTATTTATTCATAGTTATATCTGTATCTACCATTCTACCTGTTTTTATTTAATATATAAATCTAGTTTTTTACTGATGGATGCACAAGATTTTTGTTTTCCTTCAGCAGAAGGGAGAAATCTTGTAGGATTCTTTTGGTGAAGGGGTTAATGAAGGCTATATCTAACCCCGCCAGTTGGAAATATATCAAACTGAATAAAAATTATCTGGTGCTAGTAAGAATGAATTAAGCGGGCATCATCGGGTTAAACTTAATAACTGAAATTTATTTACTGTACTGTAGGGTTATTCTGTTCAGAGCTGATAAGGTAATACTCGATCTGCCGTCTAGTTATCTTTAGTGAAGTTCCCTTTTTTCACTTAATTTAGTTTAGCTTAATATAATTTTCATGTCAAACGTATACACACAGGTTGGGTTAAAATGTCACGACAAGTTTAACTGTTTTTGCTGTGTGACTTCTTTTAAAATTTACTCTTGCCTGCCTTGGATATACAATTCATTCAACTCAAGAGACCAATTGCAGTGCACGGGTTAATGATGGAGGCATCTAAAACCTCCTGTACGAAAAGTTTCCCCTAGTGGCGTCTGATGGTATTAATACTCTCGTCTTATTGTTTATTAAGGCTCGAACTTGCTTGCATGCGTCGACTTTGCTCAACTAATGACGGTTCTCCACGCTGCTTGATCTCTGGCAGCCTCCCTATTCAGTCCCTTATCTCTATAACCATACTCCATGACCTCATCAGTTTCATTTATCTTTTTCTCGCCCTGCCTCTCGCAACCCTATCCCCTGCGTTCAATTTCTCGTTTTCAGCACCGAGTCTTCATCATCCATCCTCTCCACATGCCCAAGCCAGCTCAGTCTGCCCCTCCTCATCATAGCACCAATACACCCCAGTTCCATTTTTCCTCTCAACTCTTTAATCGTAAACCTAGGCCCCCCAGGCCTCGCATTGAAGGACGCATGGTACATTTATCTAATTATTGTCATTTCTGTCAGTTGAAGCCCACGAATATCCTCTTCCTTTATTGCCTAGGTCTCACTACCATACAACATTATGCTCCAAACACATGCGGCATACAAACGTCCCTTAGCACGGAGTGAGAGCCCTCTCAATGTCATGAGATGAAACAGCTCCCTGAACTTCCTCCAACCTCTCCTTACCCTAGCCACGGAGTTAGCTTCCGCCTCACCTCTAGGGCAGAGGGTATTTGATTTTTATTAACACGAGAAAACCCAATACTCCACTGAGCTGTGGAAAAATGAAATCATCTTAGTAACATTACAACTACATGAAATACATGAAGTACCAGTACATAAGAAGATAAAAAAGGGGGAACGAAACTTCGCTATGACTAATGTCAGACACACTGAAACAGATTTCCCAGCTACTTACAATAAAAGCTGGAAGAAAGGGCGTGATACCACCGTATTCCTTAACAAACCCAAGAGAAGTAAGAGACGCACAGATCGAGAGCCAAGAGTGAACTCACCCCGGTTGTGTTGCTATTTCCCCCAAGTGAACTTCTGTTCGATACTGTGACACCAGAACACGCCAAGTCTCCACACTTAGTTCCCCGGATTTTCTGTGGCTATATCAGCGAAGCTTCAAAACAACGAATTTATGTTCCATAATCTAGGTTATTAACAATACTCCTATCAACAGGAGCGTAAGGTAAATGTGTGATACTTCCCCTCTTAAGAATGAAGTCACAAAGAAGGCACCAGGTTACACTGACTTCACTGACAAGCGGTTCTTGATAGAGCATCAGGGGTTAAAGCATCAGGCAACATATTTTCCTTCCCTTTTATGTGACTGATTACCATAATTAATAGCTTAAGAGGCAAAGGCCATCTCATTAACTGTTCATTATGATTCTTCATCTTATCTAATTAAAAGTTAGTGGATTATGGTCAGTACATACTTTCAATGGAATTCACTGTCTTCAAAATGTCACCTAAACTTGCGCAAAGCCTGGATTAAGGACAAAAGTTCTTTTTCAGTGATTGAATAAGCCCTTTGAGCAATGTGAACTTAGATACGAAATAAGCTACAGGATAGAGGTTGAGAATGTCTTGGTCAGGTTGTAGAAGGACAGCGCCAGCCCCTCATATCAATGGCACCCACTCTGAGCTCGAAGGGTTGGGACTGGTCTGGAGCTCTTAGTACTGGATAATTGTCAGAAAGGCCTTGATGTGGTCGAATGTTTCCTGATACTCAATAGTCCACTGATACGGCAGCTCAGGGCTTAGGAGACTTATAATGGGTCCTGCTACTAGTGAGAAACTTGAGCAAAAGCGGCGCTAGAACCCCGCCATGCCCAAGAACTACCTGAGGGAACTCCGTGATGTGGGTCTGGGATATTCAAGGATGGGTCAACACTCGCCGTTATTGGCTTCGTTCATCCTTGACCCACTTCATGCCCGGTGTAGGTCACCATAGCTCGTCCAAAGTCACCTTTCCAGAGGTTGATGGTTAGGCCTGCATCATCCAACCTTTTAAACAAACATCTAGGTCTAAGTCTATGATCTTCCCAAGATTCAGCTATAACAGAGAAGTCATCAAGATAAACATACACCCCATATCATTCCCTGATGACAAGATGATGTACTGAAACGTGCTAAGGACATAATGCATACCAAATGGGATCCTCAAGTACCTATACAACCAGTTTGTTGTTACAAAAGCAGAGATTTCCTTTGCATTATCAGAGAGTGGAATTTGATATTACCCAGTCTGAAGATCAATTTTTGTTATATATTTTGCATGACCAACAGAATCAACAAAGTCATCCAACCTTGGTATAGGATGATAGTCGGCCTGAGTAATCTTGTTGACCTACTTGTAGTCCATACCGAGGCGATCCGATGCGTCAAGTTTGGAGACTAGTAAACACTGTGATGCCCACGGGCTGCCAGACTGTTCATTGGAATATACTCCACTGCTTCTAGCATCCGTTTGCTCTTATCTGGACTAATTAGGTATGGAGATAGCTTTATGGGTGTAGCACCACACACCAAGAGAATGTTATGCTTCGCAACAGTGCACAACCCAGAAGCATCTCTAATTATGTGGATAATTCTGAAGTAGCCTATTTACATAATTTCTTTGAGACTGGTTTAGATGAGTTAGCTGGTCCTCTAACTGTTCCAAAACTGTGCTTTCAATAGGAAGTTCATACTCAGTAGGACCTAAACTTGAGTCATCTATAGTAGTCAGATGTTGTACCTGAATACCTTTAGCTGATGAAGGGCTGACATGTTAATCACTCTATGCATTCTGCCTCTGTATTTTTGATGTAGCGTTCCTTTAACAAATTGGTATGAACTGTTTTTTTTTTTTTCATCCTCTGCAGGTGTTGGAGATGATTTAGTTTACATTATCTCTCCTCTTTTTAATGCCACATGATTCAGAATATTTGGTATATAAAGGACCACCTTAAACAGTCAAGAGAACTACAGCTTATCGTCGGGTGCAAAATTCCTTACTTTACTTTGCCATAATGACTTTTCAATCTGGCTTGACTAATCTGCAGATTAAATCTAGTATGTGCATGAACTTTAGTCACTGTATTTTTCAGTTTATTCAGATACTGGGCAACAGATTGGGACCTTGACTGCTTTAGCAGGATCCATATTTCCTGCAAAACTTTCAAAGGACTCGGTACTACCTTACCAAACATTACTGGAAGGGCGTAAAACCTTATGATTCATGCTTGCTGTCTCTCAGGGCAAACACACAGTAATGGTATGCTTTCATCTCAGTCTGACTGAGTTGCAATACTTAAACATCATTTGTTTCAACATCTGGTGAAAATGTACCAGTGCTCCTTGAGACTCAGGATGATAGGCGGTGGTACTGCTCAGTCCTAAGCTGCTTCGTCATCATCGAAAACAGTTCTGATGAGAATTTTGTGCCCCAGTCTGACTAAATTATCTGTCGAATTTCAGACTTAATGAAGAATACAGTATAATTAGGGCAGTGGTTACAATCTTAACCGTGGTGTTTCTAAGAGGTATAGCCTCTGGGTATCTGGTGGCTGAACATAAAATCGTAAGAATATATTTCTTACCTTTTTTAGTCCAAGGAAATGGTATGACGTAGCCCACGATCACCTTACTGAAGGACTCTTTCACTAATGGAATGAGCTGCAGTGGAGCTGGAGGTATAGGGAGGTTATGTTTGCCTGCGACCTGATATGTGACAAATTTTAATGTAATCCGAGACATCTTTGCATCTTTGGCCAGAAGAAAAGTTTAATGATCTTATGATAGGTTTTGTGGACGCCCAGGTGACCATGGACCGTCATGTGCATGTGAAATAATTCTATCTAAATGCAAATGGAGTACCAATGTCTAGTCTTCTAACACAGCACCTAAGGGCCTATATTTCCTCATCAGAACTCCTTCCTGAAAGTTAAACAAAGTCCTCAAGTTATTAGCACTTTTCTCTCTAGCTCCGTCCATCAATTTACCAAGAGTTCGGTCATTTATCTCAGCTGCCACTAAGTTCTCCTTACTGATGGGAAAGTTACTGTAATTTTCATTTGGTGGAGAACAACTGAAGTCTATAGCAGGTTAAGGTAAAGTATTCTTTGCCTCGGATTGGGTAGTTTCAGGACAACTTGAAGTAAATTGGGATATTCTTTTACAGGTTCTAAGGAAGGACTGACTGATGTAGGTTTACTTACAACTTCAGGATCAGGAACGACAATTGCTTCAGCAAGGACGTTTCCCAACAACAAATGATCTTCTGTCACAGTAAGAGGTTGCTTGCTAACTATAACGATGACTGGACCTGTCACAAGATCACATTCAAGGTTTATTTGAGTCAGTGACATATTGCTGTATCCTGACCAGTCTTTACATGCTCTCCATTACAGAAGTCTTCTACTCCTGGAATGACACTGCTTACCGAGACATTTTGAGCAGATCCAGTGTCTGAATATAGTTTTGGGTATCTTCTGTTCATCGTTCTTGAGGAAAACCTTACCTGGAAATTTAAATCCCTGATATGGATCTCCAATAATACCTAACTATGGACAGGCATTTTTTCAGACTGACTGTTATTACCCTTTGAATCATAAGCCTCATTTGAATACTTAGTTGTGGCCTTATTTGTGTTCCCTTTGGTTTGAACTAGGTGTCAAATTTTACAGACTGACGACAACGCTTGTTAGGACATGCTATAATTTTGTACCCTTACTCCTTACAGTATGAACAAACCTCTTGAGACAGCGTTGCTTTCACAAGTGGGTGAACTTACAGGGTACTTAGGAGCCATACCATCCTGAGCTTTTGAGGGAAATCCTAGAGCAAAAATTTAAATCTCTTACTAACAACTTTTTCGTGGTAACGGTGTATCAGAGTATGATAATCAGCCGTGACAGAAGCCTTTTTTAGCTGTGTAATCTCCCTATCCTCCACATGTTGCTTTAACTCCTCTGATTTTTTTTTCTTATTCTTCCAAGATCTAATTTCTTCTGCTTGTCAAAACGGTCTACCTGGCTGGCACTCAACCATTTGTCAAAAGCCCCCTACTTGTCACTGGCAGACTCAACATCGGTGATGCCAGGAGTCTGTCATTTCTGAATCCCAGCCAGCATCCTTCTACAGTCAGTTCATATGCCGTCATGAACAGCTCGTCTTACCAAGTCAGTGTTTCGAGTCATCAACCGAGAATTTTGCAAAAGCATGAGCTGCCTTACCAGTCAGTAGAGTCTGAAGCAAGGTAGTCCAATATTCTCTAGGCCAGGAAAGTGTTGTGGCAGCCTTTTAAAACTGCCTGAAGAAATCTTTCGGGATCCTTTTTACAGAGACGTGGGACTATTCGACTGACCTTTGCTGCATGAAATCCGTAAGGCTGAGAACTAGAGAGGCTAGGTGTGAGATTCCTATTTCTGAATTTTGCTTGCTCTCAGTCCATTTGCTAATTTTAATTTTACTTTCCGAAATTCTCGCTCTTGTTCTCATTCAGTATTACGTTTACGAGTCTGTGTACTTAAGCCACCTACTGATTCTTGTTCTCGTTCTGTATTAGACTTAAAAAACCCTGTACTTAAATTACCTATTGCTCCTTCAGGAAGGCTATCTGAAACAACTGATTGCTTTATTACTAGTGTCTTAATTTCATGCTTCTTCACACTGGGTGCAATTTCTGTCTGAAAATTCTTAACCAAAGCTTTTGAGTCATCCTTCTTTCGAGATGCTCTAGGTATTCTTTAAAGGGTTGGGTCCCTTACAAATTCATGCACATCAAAGTCAGACATTATGACACATGCCAAGGCCAAGTCAGTTTGGTAAATTAGTAATGAGTGATATGAGTAGCGAGTGCTCCTTAACCTGGATATACCAGAAAAGAGTTAAAACAGGTGATTATAATACGTCGTGTCCAGTGAGTGTGCCTTTTTCTACTAGATAAGTATAAAGTCAGAGGCCAGCGATAGCTATGGTTTCTCCAATGTAGGAACGATGAGGAAAGGATTAAGGAGGAGTTCGCTAAAGGTAAGTTAATACGATGTCTTAATTTAACAAGTCTCGCTACAGAACTGCGATGACAGGAGAATGGAAAACCAACACTGGATTATCAGCCGATAAGAATTAACTCACCATCACTATTTACTGTTGTTTAAGTATAAGCAAAAGCGAATCATTTCGTTTCCCTATGCGAATCATTTCGTTTCCCTGGTCTGGGCACTCATTATGTTACCCACCCAAGTTATAACCGGTCCCCGAGGTCAGAAAATTCTTTCATATTGTTACATAGCCTGTGATTTCATCATCCTTTGTGTAATTTTAACGCACAGTATGCTGCATGTTTGATCACGAGCGTGTTCTGCCTCAGTCCCCCCCTTCTACCGTTATAGTAGAGTAAGTCGTCCTTTCTGTCATTCAGAGCGGGATTGTCAGCTCTTTGTCCCCATGGCTTCATTTGCACGTCCTTCTTACAAGTTGTATCAAGCTCTGCGTGCCCCTATATAATGAGCTCAGTCTCTGCATCATGGCCACTTAGATCTACTCCTCATTTCGTTCACATCTCTGTCCTCCCCTGTACAGTTATTGTTGTGAGTGCTCAGGAAGTCTCCAACCATCTAGCAGCTGTGTAATTTGAGTATAACTGTTATTGCATTTTTTCTTGTACTGTGTATTTTCATTTTATCAGGGCTGACTTAGATAAATTTACTCTTGCTAATTTCGTGTTAATAGAGGCTATTGCAGTTAACAATATATTTAACCTGTTTTTTGCCATTACATTATCCTTATGAGTCCTGAATGTTTTGTTGTTAGTTTGAGCATTAAACTTTAACTTGTAATTTTACCTAACTCTTATTTTGAACCTGGACCTTTACGGGACAGTAGTGATAATTAGTATTCTCACTTAAAGTGTACATTATCTTTCTCTGTTCCGTAACATAAATTTGGCGACCTCTTATCAGGATATTCAGGATATTATCATAAGGATATTGCTTGATATTTTGTGACTGTTACTTATTCATGATGTCTACTATTACTACACTTGATGAAGCCAAAGATTTTTTGTCAGATGTGCAAACAGTGTGTGATGTAGAAAACAGAACAAAGAATGAACTTAAGCTTGTTGCTCAGCAATTGGGAATTGCAGTTCACTCTCATCATTCTAAAGATCAAATTGTTGGCATGATTAATAAGAGCTTGTTTAATGTAACTCCTCCAAATGAGCAAACGCAGATTGAATTAGCTAAGTTACAGCTAGCCCTGCAGGAGGCTCGTGCTAAGGAGGCGGAGTCTCGTGTGAAGGAAGCTGAATTTCAAGCACGTGCTAAGGAGGCTGAGTCTCAGGCTAAGGAGGCTTGTGTTAAGGAGGCTGAATTTCAGGCAAATGCTCTTATTCAAGAGGCACAGGTACAGGCTCAGGCACAAATTGAACTTGCCAGGATTCAGGCAGACCATGAGTATCGCATGAAACAAGGTGGAACTGGATCACCTTGCTATGATGATTTTGATGTGGCTAAAAATGTTAAACTTGTCCCTCCTTTTAATAAATCTGATTTAACAAAGTATTTTCAGTTGTTTGAGAGGGTAGCTACAGGTTTTAATTGGCCCAAGGAGTATTGGCCAGTACTCCTTCAAACTGTTCTCACCGGTAAAGCTCAAGTAACTTATGCATCTTTGCCTCAGGATCAATCTGATAATTATGATGTAGTTAAGAGCTTGATTCTTAAGGCCTATGAGCTTGTTCCTGAAGCCTATAGAGTAAAATTTAGGACAACGTACAAGCAAGATAAGCAATCCCATGTTGAGTATGCAAAAATCAAAGAAGATCTGTTAGAGCAGTGGTTAAATTCTAAGAATGTGGATTCTGATTTTGGTAAATTTAAGCAGATGATTTTGCTGGAGGATTTCAAAAGGTGTATTAGTAAAGATGTAAGCCTAATTCTTGATGAGAAAAGAATAGATAATTTGTCTGATGCTGCAGTTTTAGCTGATGAATATGTTCTCACTCACAAGAGATATTCTAAAGAAAAGAGGAAAGCTGAGAGTAAGTACGTTGCCTCTACCCAGAGTACAGGTAACAGGAAAGAGAATAAAGATGATGTTTCTCAGGAAGTAAATACCAGCTTCACCTCTAGATTTCAGAAGAGTAAATGTACTTATTGTAGTAAGCTTGGTCATACTACGGAGAGATGTTTCAGGAGACAGCGTGATGTGAACAAAAAGGAGTCTTTAAATATTCAGTCAATTGGTCTAGTGTCCACTTTTGAGAGTTCCCAGAATTCTTTAACTGAGTTAACTGAACCTGCTTTGAGGGGTAACTTAAATTCTCATAATGGAGCTCCTCTTTTGAGCAGTAATGTGGGTGACACTGTCAAGAGTTCATGTGCTAATTTCCTGTCTGATGGTTTTGTTAGTCCTCTGGACAGTAATGACAGGAAATCAGTTAAAATATATCGTGATACAGGTGCTTGCCAATCCCTTATGCTGACCAGTGTTCTAGGCTCTAATGTTAATTCCTCTGATGAAACTGTAATCTTACAAGGTGTAGGGAATAATTACTTCTCTATCCCTCTGTGCAGAGTGAATTTAGAGTCTGGTTTTGTTAATGGTTCCGTTATGGTTGGGTTGGTGGAGACACTCCCTATGTCAGGTGTAACTTTCTTACTTGGAAATGATATTGGTGGAAGTTAAGTGTGTCCAGCTCCTCAGTTGTCTAGTGAGCCAGTGGCTGCGTCCCAGGATTGTGATGTCCCTGATGTGTTCCCTGCATGTGCTGTCACTAGGGCTAAGTCTAAAGTTACTGGTGATTTAGAGGATAATGATGATGATGATGTTATCCTAGCTGACACTTTTCTTGCTAATTTGGACCACTCACCAGATGAGGCAGTGCCCCGTAGTGTTGATAATTTGTCTCGTCAAGAGTTGGTTGAGTTGCAGGTTGCTGACCCTGAGTTGAAAGGTCTAGCTAACTCTGCTTCAAGTGAAGAAGAGTCAGCTGGTGCTTCTACTTGTTATAATGTAAAGTCAGGAGTACTTATGAGGAAGTGGAGACCCCCAACAGCATCAGCCGACTGTGAATGGGAGGTTGTACATCAAGTTGTCATCCCTCGTGTTTGTAGGCAGGATATCATTAGAGTGGCTCATGATTCCAGTTTGGCAGGACACCTTGGAGTGAGGAAGACTGTGGCACGCATTTTGAAACACTTCTACTGGCCAGGTATCTTCAGGGATGTTTCCTGGTATTGTAAGTCTTGTCACACCTGTCAAGTTGTGGGGAAGTGTAATCAGACCGAAAAGGTTGCACCTCTAGTTCCCATTCCTCCTTTTGAGGCGCCTTTCACCCGTGTGTTGGTGGATATTGTGGGCCCTCTTCCTAAGACTTCTTCAGGATTTTCTTATGTGTTGACCCTGATTGATATGGCTACTCGTTATCCTGAAGCCATTCCACTTAGAAATATCTCAGCAAAGAACGTGGTTAAGGAAATGCTAGGGTTCTTCACAAAGTTTGGTCTGCCCAAGGAGGTACAGTCAGACCGGGGAAGTAATTTCATGTCAAATGTTTTCAAGCAGTCTCTGAAAGAGTTGGGCATCTCCCAGATCACGTCTTCAGCTTACCATCCCCAGACCCAAGGAGCGTTGGAGAGATATCATCAAACACTCAAATTGATGCTCAAGAAATACTGTTTGGAACATTAGAAAGACTGGGATAAAGGTCTTCCATTCGTCGTATTTGCCGCAAGAGAATCTCCAAATGAATCACTGGGCTTCTCACCTTTTGAACTACTGTTTGGCCATGAAGTAAGAGGACCCCTTAAGTTACTCAAGGAATGCTGGCTGTCTGAGGAAGATGACGTCAACCTGCTGGAGTATGTGATGAAGTTCAAAGAACGGCTGTCCACTGCTTTACAGCTGGCGAGAGAGAATTTAGGAGCTGCTCAGGAGAAGATGAAGACTTGGTATGATAAGAAGTCCAGGTTACGCCACTTTCAACCAGGAGATCAGGTTTTGATTCTGCTACCAGTTCATGGGCAACCTCTTCAAGCCAAGTTTAGTGGTCCTTATTTCGTGGAGAAGAAACTCAGTGATGTCAACTATGTCATCGCCACACCAGATCGTAGAAAGAACAAGCAACTTTGTCACATCAACATGCTAAAGTTATATCACAGGCGGGACGAAAATAACCCAGTCTGCACTGTAGCTGTTCCACCCGAGTCTGCAAGTGAAGCTCTCCCATGCAGTATGAGCCTGAGTGATAGTTTGGGGAAGAATCCTGATTTCATGAATGATCTCCAGACTAAGCTTTCTCATCTACCTCCCGAGGAAAGGCAAGAGTTTTCGGGATTACTGCAAGAGTACCCGCAAGTGTTCCGTGCCACTCCAGGAAGAACCACTGTGTTGATGCATGATGTCGATGTTGGAGACGCAAAGCCAATTAAACTGCCTCCTTACCGTGTGAACCCAGTGAAAGTTCCTCTCATCCAGAAGGAGCTTGGCTACCTGTTGGACCACAAGATGATTGAGCCCTGTCAGAGCGAGTGGAGTTCTCCTGTCACTCTAGTCCCTAAGCCAGGTGGGTCACAGCGGCTTTGCATTGACTACAGACGTGTTAATCAGATAACCAAAACAGACACTTACCCTCTCCCTCGTGTGGAAGATTGCATAGACAAGATCGGAAAGGCTAGGTACATAAGTAAGTTTGATTTGTTAAAGGGATACTGGCAAGTACTGAACGTGCTAGGGAGATCTCATGTTTTGTAACACTAGGAAAGACTTTTGCATGTTCGGTAATGCCATATGGTATGAAGAATGCACCAGCCACATTTCAGAAGCTCATGAATGTTGTAACAGAGGGTTTGGCAGGGTGTGTTGTTTATATTGATGATGTATTAATCTTCAGTGACAACTGGAAAGATCACCTATGCCATGTCAGTAAATTTCTTGACCGTTTAGTTCAGGCTAATCTTGTAGATAATTTATCAAAGTGTGAGTTTGGTCAAGCTAAAGTTCAGTACCTCGGATACGTAATTGGTGATGGACATGTTGCACCACCAGCAGCTAAGGTTCAGGTTATAAGTGATCTTCCCAGACCTTGCTACAAAGATTTTTGGGAATGGTAGGTTATTACAGGAGATTTGTTCTTAACTTTTCTATTCTTGTATCACCACTAACAGACCTTCTGAAAAAGGGAGTTAAATTTGTCTGGACCGATAACTGTGAATCCTCTTTCAACAAACTTAAAGCTATTCTATTAAGTCAGCCAGTGCTCGCTACTCCAAATTTTGCTAAGCCTTTTAAGATGGCTGTTGATGCAAGTGATACAGGAGCTGGGGCTGTTTTGCTGCAAGAGGATGATCAGGGTATTGAACACCCTGTATCTTATTACAGTAAGAAGTTCACTCCACCTCAAAAGAACTACTCAACTATTGAGAAAGAGCTTTTGGCCTTGATTTTGGGTTTACAGCATTTTTCATTTTATTTGTGTTCTGGTTTTGACCTGATAGTCATTTATACCGATCATAACCCACTGAAATTCCTTAGTAAGTTTAAAGATAAAAATCAGAGATTGACAAGATGGAGTCTACTTCTTCAGGAGTATTCATTAGACATACAACATGTCAAGGGGAAAGAAAATGTTATTGCAGATTGCTTATCTAGACTTTAGACAGATTGTTTTAGAGTAATAAGAAATTTCCTTTGTAAATTTCTTTTTCTTTGTGGGGAGGTGTTACATAGCCTATGATTTCATCATCCTTTGTGTAATTCTAACGTACACTGTGCTGCCTGTTTGATCACGAGCGTGTTCTGCCTCAGTCCCCCCCTTCTACCGTTATAGTAGAGTAAGTCGTCCTTTCTGTCGTTCAGAGCGGGATTGTCAGCTCTTTGTCCCCATGGCTTCATTTGCGCGTCCTTCTTACAAGTTGTATCAAGCTCTGCGTGCCCCTATATAATGAGCTCAGTCTCTGCATCATGGCCACTTAGATCTACTCCTCATTTCGTTCACATCTCTGTCCTCCTCTGTACAGTTATTGTTGTGAGTGCTCAGGAAGTCTCCAACCATCTAGAAGCTGTGTAATTTGAGTATAACTGTTATTGCATTTTTTCTTGTACTGTGTATTTTCATTTTATCAGGGCTGACTTAGATAAATTTACTCTTGCTAATTTCGTGTTAATAGAGGCTATTGCAGTTAACAATATATTTAACCTGTTTTTTGCCATTACATTATCCTTATGAGTCCTGAATGTTTTGTTGTTAGTTTGAGCATTAAACTTTAACTTGTAATTTTACCTAACTCTTTTATTTTGAACCTGGACCTTTACGGGACAGTAGTGATTATTAGTATTCTCACTTAAAGTGTACATTATCTTTCTCTGTTCCGTAACAATATCAATAAAGGAAAAGTAAAACTGGGGGATGTCATCATAAGAAAAGGTAAGGGTATAATGAAAATATACAGTTGGCATTTGTTTATATTAGCACCAGAAAACCCAATACGCCACTGAACCATGAAAAGGAAACCTCACTGAATTACCTACGTGACATCACAACAGCAATATAAAACCTATCAAGTATCAGTACGGGAGAAGATTTAAAAGGGAACGAAACTTCGCTTTGACCAATGTCAGATATATCCAAATAGATTTCACAGTTACTTACAGTAAAGGCTGGAAGAAAGAGTATGATACCATCGTATTCCTAAATAAAACCCAACAGAAGTAAGAGACTCACATGTCAAGAGCCGAATGTGAACTCACTCTGGATGTGCTACTATTTTCCCAAGTGACTTCGGTACAGTGACACCAGAACAGAGAAGGGCTCCATATTTACTTCGATCCCTGGATTTAGCAATTTCAGCGATGCTTCAGAACACTGAATTTATATTCCCCAATCTAGGTTACACTACTCGACAAGAATTTCAGTTCAGAGACAAAAATGGGTATCCCAAGGCAAACATGGCGTTGATTTCAAATATGATGTTCATTTTGTTCTAACGTACAGTTTTTCTGAACTCACTGCCCTCACACGCATCCTTATAGTACTGTGGTCCTTCTTTTCACCACTTTATTCGTGCTCTTTATACCTCTTTATACGTTGTGTATAATATCCAACACATACATTGCCTTTTGTCTACACCCACTTCCTAAAAGTTCGTAAATTCATTATGCTTAATATAACTCTTATTTCAGATTTATGGGTTGACAATGCCTCGCAGATGTGTGAATGATCATAATGTTTTCTGTTAATATGTGGAAGTTTCACTTCAAAGACGCAGAAATGGAAGATCACGTCCCTTATAAAGATAGCTCATCTACATTATTTTGGCTTTAAGATTGGCGACCAAGACAAACGATGGGTGCCTTATATTTGCTGCGTAACTTATTCCAACTATCATCGCGAATGGGTAGCAGGAAAGAAAACAGGGATGCCTTTCGCAGTTCCCATGGCGTGGAGAGAACCTAGTGCCCACACAACATATTGCTACAATTGCATGACAAAGTTGTGGAATTTTCTTCCAAAAACAAAAACAGCACAGTTTATCCAAATTTACCATCGGAAATAAGACCGGTCGATCACACAGAGGACCTTCCCATTCCAAGGCCACCAACAAATAAATGTATATTCCAGACTTCAGATGAGGATAAAGATGGAAAGGCATCTGGAACAGCTGCCCCTGATTCTGACTTTGAAGTCAGCCATCTGGCAAAGTACCCCATCTGGTCATCAAGGCAACCTTAACGATCTTGTACGTGACTTTAATTTATCAAAATAACAGTCAGAACTACTCACTTCGATCTTGCAAGAATGGAACTTGTTGCATCCAGACACGAAGATGACGAGTTTCAGGATGCGGCAACATAATTTGGGGCTTTTTTCAAATCGGCGGAGGAGTATGATTCTGTAACAATATCACAGGTATGTTTGAAGCCTTGGGAAGGATTCATGATCTTGACGAATGATGACTTATTATTGACTCCAGCAAATCAGGTCTGAAGGTTGTTTTCCATACTGGGTACATGTTACCCAGTATACCACTTGTTTTAGCTCCTGAAATGAAGGAAACGTATGAACTGATGCAAAAACTCCTCGTATTGACTGAGTACGACGATTTCCGATGGAAAATCTGAAGTGATTTGAAGGCGGTAGTCATGCTGCTTGGACTACAAGGAGGTACGAAATACTGTCCCTTCCTGTGTTTAGGGAACACCCGTGATGTGCAACAGCACTACATCCAGCGTGAGTGGCCTTCATGAAGTTCCCACGAAGCCGGTGTACACAACGTACGGAACACACCATTCGTCCAAGTGGAAAATATCGTATTTAAGTCTCTTCACATCAAGTTAGGTTTGATGAAAAACTTCCTCAAAACCTTGGATAAAACAAGTGCAAGCTTCGCACACCTAAAGAAAGTCTTCCCTAAAAGTAGCTACGCGAAAATGAAGGAAGGCATTTTCGTTGAACCACAGATTCGTAGCCTGAAGAAAGACAGTCAGTTTTATGCAACCCTCGAGGCAGATGAACTTAGGGCTTGGAGGTTGGCTCTTGACCAAAGTATATACAAAGGACCGTAGACGACCCAAAAAGATATCTTTACACATATGACTTTATAGTCATAAAGGCCTTTCATATATTTAAAAAAAAATTAAACCAAAAAATATTTATGAATATGACTAGAATCCATGGGAACCATCATCTAGTATACCATTAGACACATGGAATATGCTGAAGCCGTACTGGGGACTCCATGCTCTCTAGGTTGCTCAAAGATTAATGTGGTAGTGGTCGGCCCCTACCGCTAGCGGGGTCCGGCAAAAAAAAAAAAAAAGAGGGAGAGAGAGAGGGGGAGAGGGAGAGAAACAGAAAGAAAAGAAAAAAAAAATAACGTTAGTCCTACGATGCACAAATTGTTTTGACGATGACGTGAAAGTAACATTAAAGATGTATTTGCACACTGAAAGGCTTGAATGTGTTCAAGTGCTTCAACTGCATCCTGACTTTTGATCCACTTTCGTTAGGATTATGAATCATATTCCCAATGGCTAAGGTAGTTCCCCGACACCTATCTCAGATTGTGCCAGTGTTGCGTGATTATTACACAGACCTTAGTTCATATCAATCTTTCACTTAACACCTTCAGCGCGAGGATACTTTTTTGTTGGTGATTTATATCAATGGCATTTTTCTTCAGCTTGGGAGAATGGATTAATGAAGGCTACATTTGATCTCAGCAGTACTAGACATCTCTTAAGTCGTATACAATTCTTGTCTAGAGATAGGAAGACTAAACTGAAGAAGCAAGTCTTCGTAGTGAAGGAAGTTGAAATACGACTATGTTCACGGTTCGCCAACCCTTCTCCCTAACCCTTCCAATAGCCTTTGCATTGGTCCTCCCCACCCCTCTACATCTCCTC
The DNA here is from genome assembly GCF_032717465.1 of Coenobita brevimanus. Taxonomy (NCBI): domain Eukaryota; kingdom Metazoa; phylum Arthropoda; class Malacostraca; order Decapoda; family Coenobitidae; genus Coenobita; species Coenobita brevimanus. The sequence continues at coordinate 16,368,431 of NC_137030.1, read as the reverse complement.
TCTCTTTCCCACCTTCCCGTCTCCTCTTCCCCCTCCCCCCCTCCTGTCGTCGTTCACTTCATACGAGGCGGGGGAATTCCCATTTATTAGAAAGCTTTAAAAGTGTCCGACCCTCGTAGGGGGGATTGAGTCTTCCCAGGTCCCCCAGGGGATGTCGTCTCCCTTCTGTTGCCGACCTTGCCTAGCCTCTCACATTTCACCAGTTCGTCGGACCTGCGTTAACCTCATCCCACTCTCAGTTCTTGTTGGTATACCTTCTATTCACCCAGCCTTGTAACACTCTTATCACCTATGAATTTGTCCCACGTTGACCTTTTCCCACTTCTTCACTGACCCTTCCCCAGTTTTTCATTGACACTTCCCCAGTTCTTCATTAACTATTTCTTATCCTTAGCTGACCATTTTTTATTCTTTGACTAAACTTCCCTCTTCTTCATTGATCCTTCTCTATTCTTCAATGATCCTTCTCTGTTCTTCGTTGACCCTTCCTTATTCTTCGTTGAACGTAGCCTACTCTTCGCTGACCCTTCCTCGCCCTTCGGTACCACTGACTATTCCCCATTCTTGCTGCTACTTCCTGCATTAGTGACCTCCCATGGTCTCATATCACCGTTTGTCTCACCCGCGCTGACGCTTCCCTAGTCTACGCTCAACCAAGGGAAGTATTCAGAAATGCATCTTATTTCTCATAGGTGACATGCAGGGTTGTCCATAAATAGCGCTCCACTACATGCTCATCTATAGTATCTTAAGTGTTGAGGGAAAAGTTAAGCCTGCTGGTGTGGGCATGGGTGTGGCAATTGGAGTGGGAAATGAATACATGATGCAGGATAGGTTTGGTAACGATGACTGTCCTGTCAGCGCAGCACACACGAGAAGTGGAAGAGACTTATAGATTGCACACGCCACCCCATATTTTCCGTTTTGTTCTTCCCACCACCAGAGGGATTTATTTTGTTTAGAAGGAACTCCTCGTCATGTAGGCGTTAGATACAACCTTCATTAAACCGTTACTGCTAATGAGATGTCTAATGTAAATCTGGATACAATCAATTGGTAGCACAAAAAAGGAGGGGTTAATCAATTCATACGATAAGTTTGTCTCCATAAGTCAGTTATTACCTGATGTTATTCACTTTACACGAGGCGGGTGAATTTGGCAATACATCTCTATATCTATATCTATATCAATCGATCTATAAATGCACAATATATACAGAGATATATACAGAGAGAGAGAGAGAGAGAGAGAAAGAGAGAGGGGGGCAGGTATTTTTTGTATAGTGTTTTGTCATTTACAACTCCACCCTATAATGGCTGTGAATTGTTTGGTAACTGTACGAAAATGAAAGTATCAGTATACTGAACAGTCTTATACACAGCTTAATGACATCAGTATAATAGTGATGGGGTTTGTTTTGCTACTACCAAACCATTATATTCAACCTAGGAAGAGCCTTTTGTAGAAAAGGGATTACTAGCGGTTAACCTGTCCAGTTCGATTAGTGTGTCCGGAACGTAAAAAAAAGTCTGCAAATCATCATCATCATCATCAGCCTAGGTCGTTTCACTATGACGAGGACCTCTCCCATCTTTTTCCACTCTGACTTACTGGCTGTTAGTCTCTTCCATCCATTCCCGCCACATCTCCGAACATCATCTCTCCATCTTGCTCTTACTCTGCCTCATCTTCTCATTCCGTCCTTAGGTTACAAGTCTTTCACCCTGGTTACTCATCTGTTATATATTTGTTTACAAAGGACGTGACCTGCTCACATCTATTTCCTTTTACTGAAGTGATTACACCTACTTACATGTAATCCAAAATCTTTAAGCTCTGTTATGTTTTCATGTATTCCTTTCCATTCTTCTCCTAGTACTCTTAAGTTTACGTTCAAAGGATTTTGTAAGACTCCACGTTTCCGGTTCATAAGTCAGGATAGAAAGGATACAGTGATATGTATAAAGGCAATTGCTTATCCTTCACTTGGCCACCTGGTCTGTAGGAAAACCCTCTATCCAGTTTGTCTTCTTCTCCTAATTTCGTGTCATGAACTGAAAATGTATGAACTGCCTTCCCAAGGATTATAGTTATAGCTTTCATCATATTCTAATGATTCATCTCTTTTTAATAAGAAATTGAATTATTTTATTTTATTTTTACTACAGTCAAACGGTATTATTTAGTTGTTATTAACAGATACCTCTGTTTAGCTTAGGGTACATTTCAAGTACTGATAGAGTTAGCAGTCTCCATGAAACAATTTTTCTCTTGTTTTCCTATTTTTCTTTAAATTTCTCTCTCTCTCTCTCTCTCTCTCTCTCTCTCTCTCTCTCTCTCTCTTCCTGTAGATGATTTTATCCATCGACTAAAAGAAGAAATCTCCTAAATAAGGGGTTAGTGGTATTTGTAGCCCCAGGTTCGTATGAATGTGAACCCAAACGAGTGCAGGCTGAAGCTGCTTCTCTCTTGCAGGCCACCATCATCCTTGTGGGGGAGGGAAGAGCGGTACAGTTTCCAGCAAAAGTCGAGCGACCGGCTCGACGAGCAAGTTCGTACATGTGGCACCTCCGCACCCCCAGTTTCACCTCCCCCTCCCTCGTTCCCATCCATTCGTCTACCCTCCACCCTCCCCGCATCCAAGGGCCTACTCGCATTGTCTCAACCACTCTTCCATTATCCATTTGTCTTGGGAAACAATAGTTTTGTTATGATAACGAATAAAAACACATTACACGGTATTTTACTCCATAGTATAGTTATTTATACACCACGATCTGAACGCAGGGTAATATAAAATAGTAATATATTTGTATGACAGTGAGGTCTGTAATGATACAATTTATCATTTTGACGGTTGTATCCAGTCAGTGTGTAGCATTAAACAGTCGGAAGCTATATATACTGTAGATGTTTGTAGTGGTCGGTGGTGTTTGGGGGGGGGGTAGGTGGCCGTCACACGTTGTGGTGGGGGTATGGGGAGAGGGAGATGGACCCGGGGTCGACGGCTCTGCCCGGGGTGGATAATGTGTGTGTGTGTGTGTGTGTGTATTTTCCACCAATGCTCATAAACACGTCTTTATTACCATTAAGTGTGCATTGCAGTATTGTCCACTGCGCCATATAATAGTGATATTTATAGTGTAACGATATGGCAAATAAACATTTAATGATCAGTACACAGTAAGACCTTATTTCTGAATGTTATTCAATCAGATATGCAGTGCAATGGCAGATTATAATACATTAGTTTGAACGTAGCCTATAACTCTGCAGGGTAAGTCAGGCTAAAACATCAGATCTCTAGTAAAACATTCACTATTGTCACTATACCACATGTTATTGATGGGCAACTGGAACAGGGCGATAGCAAAGGTGGTGGGTGGTCCTAGTCGGTGTTGACAGGGTTACCTTATCACTCCCCCAGTTACCCACAACATTCCAGTATCTTATAAATCCAATGTCTGACCTCATTATTTCATATCGTTTTCAAATGTGTTCTTAAATGTACCGATAGTCAATTAGTCTTCCTTATTAAATATCTGCGTAACCAAAACCGTTTGTCCATTTTAACATCCCTCTCTGAGGCAGCTGACGTTTCGGCTGACGGTAGTTAGTGGGAAAAACCATGGCCACACAGAGATAGAGGACAGTAGTAACAGACATGGGACACAAGTTGAAGAGCAAATAATCATAAGGTTAACCTAACCGCCACGTCTATTACGTTGCTACAAGTAACACTGACCAGTGTGAACTGTAACTCGTCAAACCTTTGTTGAAAACGTTGTCGCTGAAAACGAGTAAACTGAATTATCTGTTGTATGGCACGATAATGTTGATTAGCGTAAGCTGCAATCGAGACGTTTGTTTGGTTACTATGCAGATCATCCATTCTGCCAATTTAGTTTTTGGTTACCTTTTTCGAAATACGTCGTGTAATAATCGTGTGAATCGCAAATTACACCCAACTGCCGTTATAACTATAAAAGGAAAGGTTATACTTCTGATATTGTTGCCAGGTGGTGGTGGGTCTCTTGCTGGAGTGAGTGGCGATAAGCGGCTGAGGTAAGGGGTGGAGGGGATTGGTTGTATGCAACGCCGGATTAACCATGGTGTGGCTTAGTAGGCAAAGCAAACGGTTGGCCTGCAACATATAGCCTAGATCTCTTTTTTCCCGTTATTTCCAGTGAAATGTTGGCATGACCTATTATGGCATTTTTTGATGGCCTGATGGGTGATGGCCCTTATTTGGACGGCCAGAGCGTATATTTATTCCGCTTTGGAAGTCTGGATGGCCTGTGACAGGCCGTGGCCTGGTAGGCAGTTGCCCATTTTGCCTATACCTGGTAATCCGGCCCTGGTTGTATGGTGTGCGCTGGGTCAGCACACCACGCGGCTCACTCTACTGTTGGCTGTCCTGTGTATGAAATTGATCTTGATACTTATAATACTGTCAGCAGCAATGAATGGCGTCTAAATATTGACTGACCTTTGGTAATGCCAGCAAGCACGTCATGGCCTCGGCTTGATCAGCTTAGTTTGTTTAACCACCAGACAAGCTGTCATCCATTCCCTGTTGCCCAACGTTATCCGATATCATGTATTAAGACATCAATAACCAAGACAATACTGATCCTGTGTTTTATTTATCAGCAACACTTTGCTATTATCACACATGGGGTATTAGTAGTAACTAATGGTAATGACCTATACTAGAGTTTACAAAGTAACAGTGATTACGTCGAGTAAGGGAAGGAGCACACCACTGACCACTACAAACATATACCTAGCTTACGACTGTTTAATGTTACACACTGACTGGATACAACCGTCAAATTGACAAGTATGATTACAAACCTCACTGTCATACGAATATATTACTATTTTATATTACCCTGCATTCAAATTGTGGCGTATTAAAACTATATATCTGGTATGGATTTATTCATACCAAGTCAACAGTTCACTAAAAGATCGAACTCTCCAAAATGGTTTGATGGCAACTGTGCCAGAGCAACAGCCCAAAAGGTATTAGCATATAACTATTACTTAAAATAAAAAAAAATCTGAATCACTCTCTCAATTTATAATTGCTAGAAATCATGCAAAAGCTGTATTAAATCTATCTAAATCAAACTTTCTTCAAACGCAAGCGTCAAAACTACTTAACAACCTTAATGACAATAAAATATTCTGGTCAAGTCTTAATTCTTTCAATAATAACTTTAACAAGTCATCTTCCATTCCCCCACTAAAATCTTCAGATGGCAACATTACAAATGACCCACGTGGGAAAGCAGATATTTTTGCCAACACCTTTGCCAGAAACTCTACCATAGACAATACCAGCCAGAATGTCCCAGTACTGGAACTTGATTCTCCCGAAATTGCCCCACTTAAAATACAGACAAGATACGTAAAATCCATCCTAGACAATTTACCTACCAACAAAGCTCCAGGCCCAGATGAAATTCTGCCAATTGTTTTGAACAGGTTTTCCCTCTGTCCTAGCTAAATCAATCAGACTATGCATACGTACTTCTTTATTCCCAAATTCATGGAAAGAAGCCAATATCCACCCAATTCCGAAGAAAGGAAGTTCGTCTGACCCCTCCGATTACAGACCAATAGCTGTCACATCTTCTCTTGGTAAGGTATTTGAAACTTTAATTAATAAGGACATTCTTAAACGTCTTGAATCCAACAACTTAATTAGTGATAGACAATATGGTTTTCGCCACGAAAGATCCACCATTGACATACTCAATCTCGTAACTTATACCATCCATCAATCAATTGATCTTTTTGGAGAAACTCATGCAGTAGCCTTGCTATCTGTAAAGCTTTTGACAGAGTATGGCACCGTTCCCTGCTGTCCAAACTCCCTTGCTATGGACTAACGTCTTTTGTTCATTTGATTTCTTCATATCTTAGTGACAGGAAAATAAGAGTAAAAGTAGATGATGTATATTCCAATTTCCACTCAGTTAACGCCGACATGCTGCAAGGATCAGTTCTGGCTCCAACCCTACTTCTGGTTCATATTAATTATCTCTTATCTGTCACCCACAATCCCATTCACTCATATGCAGATGACTCAACACTACATAGTTCATTCACACTCAGACACCCATTTACAAAGTCTAATATCTCTACCTTTCAACTCAGTACTGCCATCTCCATAAATCAAGATCTATCTTCAATCAGTGAATGGGGACAAAACAACCTTGTCTCTTTTAATGCTAGTAAAACTAAATATATACAGTTTACTAATAGACAGATATTGCCAGATTCGTACATTACCTTCAGTGCTACTAATATTCCCATCTCCAAAAGTATTGAAATTCTTGGCATCTCACTTAACAGTGCCCTCAGCTGGACCTCTCATTTCAGATCACTTGCTAAAACCGCCTCAAAGAAACTTGGATTATTGTACTGAGTCCGTAACTTCTTCGCCGATGAGCAGTTAGCTATAATTTATAAGAGTCATGTGTGCTCTCAGCTTGAATATTGCTCACCCTTGTGGAATGGTTGTGGAGAGGTTGCATTAAGACAACTAGACAAAATTCAGAACAAAGCTGTTAGAATCATTAAGAACCCTGTCACATATAAACTACCTCCCCTGCAAGTAAGAAGGAATGTTGCCTCCCTTGCATTATTTTACAGATACTTTTTTGGCAAATGCTCAGACAAAGTTGCGTCCATGGTGCCACCTCTCCATGCCTTTCCTCGTGCTATACGGGTATCTGGTAGCGCTCATGACTGGAATGTCACTCAGCCATATTGCAGAACTTCTGCCTATCAGAATTCTTTCATTCCCCGAACTGCATCTCTCTGGAATTCGCTTCCCCAGAGTTGTTTCCCTCCAAATTTCAACCCACAGCTGTTAAGTCTAACTGTTACAGATATTTTATGAACGGAGGACACCAGTAATCTGGTGTATGGATTGTTTTTTGTTTTTACTCATTTGTTTTTCATTTCTCCATTCTGTTATTAAAAAAAAAAAAAAAAATACTGTGGAGTAAAATACTGTGTAATGTGTTTTTATTCGTTATCATAACAAAACCATTATTTCCCAAGACAATTGGATGATGGAAGAGTGGTTGAAACAATGCGAGTAGGCCCTTGGATGTGGGGATGGGTTGAGGGTAGACGAATGAATGAGAACGAGGGAGAGGAGGAGGGAGGGGCTGAAACTGGGGGTGCGGCGGTGCCACATAATTATACCAACCTGCTCGTCAAACTGGTTGCTCGTTTATTGCTGGAGAGTGTACGTCCACGTTCCCCTTGGCGGAGATTGTCATTGTGCCTGTGCCACCACGGGAACACGTCACTCACCAGAACCACTGAAGGGCTTAACTGTTAGCATTCTTCTCAGTTAGATAAGACGGCTTCGTGCTCGCCTGAATATAATACCGGTACCTAAATTTGGTAAAAAGCAGCGGTATGATTAAAAACAGTATGAGGACGCCATTATCTTCTTATTTTCCAGCAATTTCATTCAGCTTAGGATAGACTTTCCGATCTGGTGGGTCAGATGCAAAGTTCATTAACCCTTGTACAAATAGGAGACTTTCGCGATCTAAATGAAATAGTATGGTAGCTTTTTTTTTTTTTTTTTTTTTTAAAGCAAGGGAGAAGGAATCAAAGACCAGGGGCCTGCAAATTGCTCCCTCCAAGAAAAAACAAAAACAAGATAACATAGAGCCAAATTCAAGATCCATTCTTTTTGAGATGCCTGGGCACACTGCGTTTGAAAGACTGGAGACCGTAGGCAGCAGAAAAGAACAGACAGAGGGAGACAGTTCCAGAGTTGACCTGTTGCATACATGAAGGACTGGGTGTGGCGGTTAACTCTTGCATTGGAGACTTGGATAGAAAAGGGGTGAGAGTTTGTTGCTAGACAGGTGTTACGTGCCAGCCGTAGTGGTGTAGAGATGCAAGCAGACACTTCAGAGTAGCAGTGACCATTGAAGTCGCGACAGAAAAGAGATAAAGATGCAACAGTGTGGCAAAGAGATAGAGGTTGAAGGGAGCCGGTAGGAGCAGGAAAGATAATGACACCAAAAGCCTTCAACTCCACCCTGTTGAGAAAAGCTGTGAGTGAGGAGCCTCCTCACACAAGAGAGTTGTATACTACACAGGGCAAAATAAAATCCAGAACGAAATATCAAAAGACGTCATCGTAATAGAATTGTTAGAAACTTTTAGGGGAAAAACTAGTTTCGCTACAGTTTTTCTTTTTTTCTTATTGACCATTGAGTCCAATGCCCTTGGTCATTAAAGCAAAAGTGTGTATATATATATATATATATATATATATATATATATATATATATATATATATATATATATATATATCACTCACATCTTAAAGGTCAGAACCAACACGCCTAGCCCCGGGCTCCTACACACCTCATGGGGCAAAGTAGGATTGGGTGATATATATATATATATATATATATATATATATATATATATATATATATATATATATATATATATTGTTACGGAACAGAGAAAGATAATGTACACTTTAAGTGAGAATACTAAAAATCACTACTGTCCCGTAAAGTTCCAGGTTCAAAACAAAAGAGTTAGGTAAAATTACAAGTTAAAGTTTAATGCTCAAACTAACAACAAAACATTCAGGACTCATAAGGATAATGTAATGGCAAATAAACAGGTTAAATATATGGTTAACTGCAATAGCCTCTGTTAACACGAAATTAGCGAGAGTAAATTTATCTAAGTCAACCCTGATAAAATGAAAATACACCAGGTAATGCTCAGTTAATGCAAGATAAATTATTACAGATACAAACTATTATCAAAAATGACTGACATAAAACCCAACATTAATCAAAAAACCTCACTAGGCCTAAGAATTAACCTTATGCTACACAGTACAAGAAAAAATACAACAGTTATACTCAAATTACACACAGCTGCTAGATGTTTGGAGATTTCTTGAGCACTCACAATAATATCTGTACAGGGGAGGACAGAGATGTGAACAAAATGAGGAGCAGATGTAAGTGGCAATGATGCAGAGACTGAGCTCATTATATAGGGGCACGCAGAGCTTGATACAACTTGTAAGAAGGACGCGCAAATGAAGCCATGGGGACAAAGAGTTGACAATCCCGCACTGAATAACAGAAAGGACGACTTACTCTACTATAACGGTAGAAGGGGGGGACTGAGGCAGAACACGCTCGTGATCAAACAGGCAGCACAGTGTACGTTAGAATTACACAAAGGATGATGAAATCATAGGCTATGTAACACCTCCCCACAAAGAAAAAGAAATTTACAAAGGAAATTTCTTATTACTCTAAAACAATCTGTCTAAAGTCTAGATAAGCAATCTGCAATAACATTTTCTTTCCCCTTGACATGTTGTATGTCTAATGAATACTCCTGAAGAAGTAGACTCCATCTTGTCAATCTCTGATTTTTATCTTTAAACTTACTAAGGAATTTCAGTGGGTTGTGATCGGTATAACTGACTATGGAGTCAAAACCAGAACACAAATAAAATGAAAACTGCTGTAAACCCAAAATCAAGGCCAAAAGCTCTTTCTCAATAGTGGAGTAGTTCTTTTGAGGTGGAGTGAACTTCTTACTGTAATAAGATACAGGATGTTCAATACCCTGATCATCCTCTTGCAGCAAAACAGCCCCAGCTCCTGTATCACTTGCATCAACAGCTATCTTAAAAGGCTTAGCAAAATTTGGAGCAGCGAGCACTGGCTGACTTAATAGAATAGCTTTAAGTTTGATGAAAGAAGATTCACAGTTATCGGTCCAGACAAATTTAACTCCCTTTTTCAGTAGGTCTGTAAGTGGTGATACAAGAATAGAAAAGTTAAGAACAAATCTCCTGTAATAACCTACCATTCCCAAAAATATTTGTAGCTCTTTCCTACTTTTAGGACTGGGAAGATCACTTATAACCTGAACCTTAGCTCCTGGTGGTGCAACATGTCCATCACCAATTACATACCCAAGGTACTGAACTTTAGCTTGACCAAACTCACACTTTGATAAATTAGCTACAAGATTAGCCTGAACTAAACCGTCAAGAAATTTACTGACATGGCATAGATGATCTTTCCAGTTGTCACTGAAGATTAATACATCATCAATATAAACAACACACCCTGCCAAACCCTCTGTTACAACATTCATGAGCTTCTGAAATGTGGCTGGTGCATTCTTCATACCATATGGCATTACCGAACACGCAAAAGTCTTTCCTAGTGTTACAAAACATGAGATCTCCCTAGCACGTTCAGTCATAGGTACTTGCCAGTATCCCTTTAACAAATCAAACTTACTTATGTACCTAGCCTTTCCGATCTTGTCTATGCAATCTTCCACACGAGGGAGAGGGTAAGTGTCTGTTTTAGTTATCTGATTAACACGTCTGTAGTCGATGCAAAGCCTCTGTGACCCACCTGGCTTAGGGGCTAGAGTGACAGGAGAACTCCACTCGCTCTGACAGGGCTCAATCATCTTGTGGTCCAACAGGTAGCCAAGCTCCTTCTGGATGAGAGGAACTTTCACTGGGTTCACACGGTAAGGAGGCAGTTTAACTGGCTTTGCGTCTCCAACCTCGACATCATGCATCAACACAGTAGTTCTTCCTGGAGTGGCACGGAACACTTGCGGGTACTCTTGCAGTAATCCCGAAAACTCCTGCCTTTCCTCGGGAGGTAGATGAGAAAGCTTAGTCTGGAGATCATTCATGATATCAGGATTCTTCCCCAAACTATCACTCAGGCTCATACTGCATGGGAGAGCTTCACTTGCAGACTCGGGTGGAACAGCTACAGTGCAGACTGGATTATTTTCGTCCCGCCTGTGATATAACTTTAGCATGTTGATGTGACATAGTTGCTTGTTCTTTCTACGATCTGGTGTGGCGATGACATAGTTGACATCACTGAGTTTCTTCTCCACGAAATAAGGACCACTAAACTTGGCTTGAAGAGGTTGCCCATGCACCGGTTGCAGAATCAAAACCTGATCTCCTGGTTGAAAGTGGCGTAACCTGGACTTCTTATCATACCAAGTCTTCATCTTCTCCTGAGCAGCTCCTAAATTCTCTCTCGCCAGCTGTAAAGCAGTGGACAGCCGTTCTTTGAACTTCATCACATACTCCAGCAGGTTGACGTCATCTTCCTCCGACAGCCAGCATTCCTTGAGTAACTTAAGGGGTCCTCTTACTTCATGGCCAAACAGTAGTTCAAAAGGTGAGAAGCCCAGTGATTCATTTGGAGATTCTCTTGCGGCAAATACAACAAATGGAAGACCTTTGTCCCAGTCTTTCTGATGTTCCAAACAGTATTTCTTAAGCATCGATTTGAGTGTTTGATGATATCTCTCCAACGCTCCTTGGGTCTGGGGATGGTAAGCTGAAGACGTGATCTGGGTGATGCCCAACTCTTTCAGAGACTGCTTGAAAACATTTGACATGAAATTACTTCCCCGGTTTGACTGTACCTCCTTGGGCAGACCAAACTTTGTGAAGAACCCTAGCATTTCCTTAACCACGTTCTTTGCTGAGATATTTCTAAGTGGAATGGCTTCAGGATAACGAGTAGCCATATCAATCAGGGTCAACACATAAGAAAATCCTGAAGAAGTCTTAGGAAGAGGGCCCACAATATCCACCAACACACGGGTGAAAGGCGCCTCAAAAGGAGGAATGGGAACTAGAGGTGCAACCTTTTCGGTCTGATTACACTTCCCCACAACTTGACAGGTGTGACAAGACTTAACAATACCAGGAACATCCCTGAAGATACCTGGCCAGTAGAAGTGTTTCAAAATGCGTGCCACAGTCTTCCTCACTCCAAGGTGTCCTGCCAAACTGGAATCATGAGCCACTCAAAGGATATCCTGCCTACAAACACAAGGGATGACAACTTGATGTACAACCTCCCATTCACAGTCGGCTGATGCTGTTGGGGGTCTCCACTTCCTCATAAGTACTCCTGACTTTACATAATAACAAGTAGAAGCACCGGCTGACTCTTCTTCACTGTAAGCAGAGTTAGCTAGACCTTTCAACTCAGGGTCAGCAACCTGCAACTCAACCAACTCTTGACGAGACAAATTATCAACACTACGGGGTACTGCCTCATCTGGTGAGTGGTCCAAATGAGCAAGAAAAGTGTCAGCTAGGATAACATCATCATCATCATTATCCTCTAAATCACCAGTAACTTTAGACTTAGCCCTAGTGACAGCACATGCAGGGAACACATCAGGGACATCACAATCCTGGGTCGCTGCCACTGGCTCACTAGACAACTGAGGAGCTGGACACACTTGACTTCCACCAATATCATTTCCAAGTAAGAAAGTTACACCTGACATTGGGAGTGTCTCCACCAACCCAACCATAACGAAACCATTAACAAAACCAGACTCTAAATTCACTCTGCACAGAGGGACAGAGAAGTAATTATTCCCTACACCTTGTAAGATTACAGTTTCATCAGAGGAATTAACATTAGAGCCTAGAACACTGGTCAGCATAAGGGATTGGCAAGCACCTGTATCACGATATATTTTAACTGATTTCCTGTTATTACTGTCCAGAGGACTGACAAAACCATCAGACAGGAAATTAGCACATGAACTCTTGAGAGTGTCACCCACGTTACTGCTCAAAAGAGGAGCTCCATCATGAGAATTTAAGTTACCCCTCAAAGCAGGTTCAGTTAACTCAGTTAAAGAATTCTGGGAACTCTCAAGAGTGGACACTAGACCAATTGACTGAATATTTAAAGACTCCTTTTTGTTCACATCACGCTGTCTCCTGAAACATCTCTCCGTAGTATGACCAAGCTTACTACAATAAGTACATTTACTTTTCTGAAATCTAGAGGTGAAGCTGGTATTTACTTCCTGAGAAACATCATCTTTATTCTCTTTCCTGTTACCTGTACTCTGAGTAGAGGCAACGTACTTACTCTCAGCTTTCCCTTTTTCTCTAGACTATCTCTTGTGAGTGAGAACATATTCATCAGCTAAAACTGCAGCATCAGACAAATTATCTATTCTTTTCTCATCAAGATATAGGCTTACATCTTTACTAATACACCTTTTGAAGTCCTCCAGCAAAATCATCTGCTTAAATTTGTCATAATCAGAATCCACATTCTTAGAATTTAACCACTGCTCTAACAGATCTTCTTTGATTTTTGCATACTCAACATGGGATTGCTTATCTTGCTTGTAAGTTGTCCTAAATTTTACTCTATAGGCTTCAGGAACAAGCTCATAGGCCTTAAGAATCAAGCTCTTAACTACATCATAATTATCAGATTGATCCTGAGGCAAAGATGCATAAGTTACTTGAGCTTTACCGGTGAGAACAGTTTGAAGGAGTACTGGCCAATTCTGTTTGGGCCAATTAAAACCTGTAGCTACCCTCTCAAACAACTGAAAATACTTTGTTAAATCAGATTCATTAAAAGGAGGGACAAGTTTAACATTTTTAGCCACATCAAAATCATCAGAGCTAGATGATCCAGTTCCACCTTGTTTCATGCGATACTCATGGTCTGCCTGAATCCTAGCAAGTTCAACTTGTGCCTCAGCCTCCTTAGAACGGGCCTGAAATTCAGCCTCCTTAGCACGAGACTCCTGCAGGGCTAGCTGTAACTTAGCTAATTCAATCTGCGTTTGCTAATTTCGAGGAGTTACATTAAACAAGCTTTCATTAATCATGTCAACAATTTGATGTTTAGAATGATGAGAGCGAACAGCAATTCCCAATTGTTGAGCAACAAGCTTAAGTTCATTCTTTGTTCTGTTTTCTACATCACACACTGTTTGCACATTTTACAAAAAATCTTTGGCTTCATCAAGTGTAGTAATAGTAGACATCATGAATAAGTAACAGTCACAAAATATCGAGCAATATCCTTATGATAATATCCTGAATATCCTGATAAGAGGTCGCCAAATTTATGTTACGGAACAGAGAAAGATAATGTCCACTTTAAGTGAGAATACTAAAAATCACTACTGTCCCGTAAAGTTCCAGGTTCAAAACAAAAGAGTTAGGTAAAATTACAAGTTAAAGTTTAATGCTCAAACTAACAACAAAACATTCAGGACTCATAAGGATAATGTAATGGCAAATAAACAGGTTAAATATATGGTTAACTGCAATAGCCTCTGTTAACACGAAATTAGCGAGAGTAAATTTATCTAAGTCAGCCCTGATAAAATGAAAATACACCAGGTAATGCTCAGTTAATGCAAGATAAATTATTACAGATACAAACTATTATCAAAAATGACCGACATAAAACCCAACATTAATCAAAAAACCTCACTAGGCCTAAAAATTAACCTTATGCTACAAAGTACAAGAAAAAATACAACATTTATACTCAAATTACATACAGCTGCTAGATGTTTGGAGATTTCTTGAGCACTCACAATAATAATATCTGTACAGGGGAGGACAGAGATGTGAACAAAATGAGGAGCAGATCTAAGTGGCAATGATACAGAGACTGAGCTCATTATATAGGGGCCAGCAGAGCTTGATACAACTTGTAAGAAGGACGCGTAAATGAAGCCATGGGGACAAAGAGTTGACAATCCCGCACTGAATAACAGAAAGGACGACTTACTCTACTATAACGGTAGAAGGGGGGGACTGAGGCAGAACACGCTCGTGATCAAACAGGCAGCACAGTGTACGTTAGAATTACACAAAGGATGATGAAATCATAGGCTATGTAACAATATATATATATATATATATATATATATATATATATATATGTCTCACTATGGGGGAGGGTTTTTTTTTCAAGAATACTCCCCCAGTATTCCTGCTTGTCGTATGAGGCGACTAAAAGGGTTGGCGGAAGGTTTGTGCCCCTTCCCGGAAAACAGCAAACTAAAAAGACAAACAAGAAGCCTCGGACAAGGACTGACCAAAAGATGACGACCAAGGACCAGACAATGGACTTGGTAAGGATCGCAACATGGAATGTAAGGGGTGGGAATGACAAGGTGAGAGAGAGATTGTTCAGGTACTTGAGGGTGCGAAAGTGGATGTACGTGGAGTAACGGAAACTAAAAGGGGAGGAGAGAGTGTGAGAGAATGGGAGTATGGATGGGGCATATGTGCAGGAGTAGGTGAGAATGAGAGGGCAAAGGGAGGAGTGTGTATTGTTGTGAGTAAAAGATGGAAGAAGAACTTAAGAGAGTATGGATCAGTTGGGTCAAGGGTTGTGTGGGTAAGATTGAAAGTTGGAATACAAATGTGGTCGATTGTGTGCGTGTATGCGGCAATGCAAGATTGTTCAAGCAAAATGAGAGAAGAGTTCTGGACAAATGTGGAAGTGTGCATGGAAAAGTTTGGAAGGAATGAGAGATTGTTTTTGATTGGTGATATGAACGGTAAAGTAGGGAATGTGAAGGTGTTTGGAATAGTTGGTGAGTGGGGAGTGCCTGCTCAAGTAGATGAGAATAGCAGTACGTTAGTGGACGTTTCTGCCGGGAGAGGGTTGGTGATAGCCAATACCCTCTTCAGGCACAACATGATCCACAGGTATACATGGTAATTGATGAGAAGGGTGGGTGGTGAACTGAATGAAAGGAAGGCAATGATTGATTATGTGTGTGTGGATGAAATGATTTGAAGATGTGTAATGGATGCAAGAGCTTATAGAGGTTGGGAGAGTGGATTTTCTGACCACTACTTGGTGGTGGCCAGAATCAAGATCCAAGTAAGATAGAGAAAGAGAAGAAGGGAAGGATGGGAGGAAGGAGTAGTTGCAAGGAGAGTGGAAAGGTTACAAGAGGATGAGAAAAAGGCAGAATATAAGAGAAGTGGAAGAATGATTGGATAAATATGAATTGGAGCAGATGGGGGACGTGGAAAGTGTTTGCATGATATTCACAGAAAAAGTATGTGCAGCATGTGATGTGGTGTGTGAGGAGAAGAGAAGACGGAGGGGGGTGCAAGGAACAGCATGGTGGAACGAAGAGGTGAGATAGGCTGTGGCACAAAAGAAGAAAGCATGTAATGAATGGATGAGAAATAGGGGCGTGGAAGAAGTTGAGAGGCGAAAGAGAGAGTTATATGCAGAAAGAAAGAGAGATGTGAAAAGATTAGTAAGAGAGAGTAAGAAGAGAGTGGATAAGGAATTTTGTAGAAATTTGAGTGTAAAGTGGAGGGACTGTAAGAAAATGTTCTGGAAAGAGGTGAAGAGAGTAAGACAGGGCGGCAGTAAAGTTAGCAGGGGAATGAAGGATAAAAATGGTAGATTACTAATGGAGAAGGGAGAAAAAGTGAGCAGATGGAGAGAACACTTTAAGGAATTGTTGAACATAGAGAATGAAAGTAATGCGACTATAAGTGGCTGGGGAATGGCTGGGAGAAGGAGGGAAGTGAGAAGACAGGAAGAAATCAGTAGGATGGAAATTGTGGAAGCACTGAAGAAAGTCAAACTGGGGAAAGCCCCAGGAATTGATGAAGTGTGTGGTGAAATGCTGAAGCATGGGGGAGAGGCAGTAGTAGAATGGATGTGGAAGATGTGCAGATAGTCCTGGGAGGAAGGTAGAGTCCCGGAGGATTGGAAGTCAGGTATAATTATTCCCTTGTACAAAGGAAAAGGGGAGAAAGAAGTGTGTGGTAATCATACGGGTATTTGTCTTCTTAGTGTAATAGGCAAAGTGTATGGTTGGATACTTATTGACAGAGTTAGGGAAAGAACAGAGGAATTAGTTGGAGAAGAACAGGGAGGCTTTATGAAGGGAAGAAGTTGTGTAGATCAGATATTCATTCTTGTATCTTTAGTGGAAAAGTTTCTAGAGAAGGGAGAGAAGTTGTATGCAACTTTCATGGATTTGGAGAAAGCATATGACCGGGTGGATAGACAAGGATTGTGGAAAATTTTAAGAATATATGGAGTAGATGGGAAGTTGTTGAATGCTGTGAAGAGTATGTATGATGGTGCTAAGGCTGCAGTGCGTGTGGATGGTGAACTGAGAGAATTTTTCTCTTTGAAGATTGGGTTGAAACAGGGATGTGTCATGTCTCCATGGTTGTTCAATCTGTACATGGATGGGGTAATGTAAGAGGTACAAGGTAGGGCAGTGGATGTTGGAGCAATCCTAATGAGAGAGGGCAGTGTTTGGAAACTCCCTGTACTGTTGTTTGCAGATGATACTGTATTGTTGAATGAAGACGAAGGGTAGATGCAAGGCTTGGTGGATGAGTTTGGGAGAGTGTGTAAGAAACGGAATCTAAAGGTGAATGTAGGGAAGAGTAAAGTGATGGTCTTTGAGAGAGGTGAAGTCAGTGAATGTACAGTGAAATTTGGATGGTGAGGAAATGGAAAATGTTAGTTCGTTTAAGTACTTGGGTACTGTGATGAGTAAGGATGGAAGTTTGGAGGGTGAAGTGATTGATAGGGTACAACAAGGAAGAAAGGTTGCTGGTTCCTTGGAAGCAGTGATAAGAAACAGGGAAGTGAGCATGGAAACGAGAAAGTTACTACATGACAGTATTGTGATACCAACTCTAACGTATGGAAGTGAAGCTTGGACGTTGTTGGAAGGACACAAGTCAAGAGCGAGAGCAGTGGAAATGAGTTATTTAAGAGGAGCCTGTGGAGTCACATGGAGAGACAGGCTGACAAATGAGGATATAAAGGAGCGTTGTGGTGTGGATGTGGATGTGATAGGAAGCGTTAGGAGGAACACACTGAGGTGGTTTGGCCATGTGGAGAGGATGGAGGGTGAGGGACTGACTAGGAGAGTGTATGTGAGTGAGGTGGAGGGGGGGGAGAGGGAGGGGGAGGGCGAGGATGAGATGGAGGGATGGGGTGGAAAGGGATATAAGAGAGGGGGGTGTGAGTCGGGAATAGGGCAGTGAAATGGCGGGGGACAGGGTGACGTGGAGGCGATTTGTTTGTGGCCACCCCGTATGGGATTGAGGCGTCTGGCAATATATATGTATATTTATATGGTTACATGTAGAGGTGTATGGTATGTAGGAGGACTACTGGACCTTGGTAGCAGGCTGTGAAGCCTATGCCCAGAGTCGGACACATAAAAAAAAAAAAAAAAAAACTGTCGGGAGGACGCATCTGTGTTAACTCCCACAGCAGAACGATCAGTGGGGGGTACACTCCAGGGGCGAGTAAACAAAGGCAATCTCTGTACTGGCACAGACTCCTACTGTATCTAGCTATGAGGGCGAGGAGGAAAATGAGGAACTAGCTAAGTCTAATGTCACCAGAAGGGTGAAAGAAAAAAAATTATGCCTGTGAAGCAGCCCTAGAATCTGCAGGAGAGTTCAGCACACACGGTAGCTTTCTCTGCAACCATCCATGAAAGTCGCTACAGTGGATGTTCAGCTGCATTTTATTTAGCTTGCCTCCATATGACCTTGTTAAGTTGAGAGTAATCCCATGTTCTTTTCATTTTAACCTTGCCAAAAATGACTATCTCTCCATCTCGAATGCCGAGTTGTAACAAGAGACTGTTACTAGGATATGTTGCTATTCATGAAAATAATCAATGTAAAAGGTGTAGAACCATATGATTGCCTTTTCTGCTGCTGAGCTACTTGAAATAAACTACAAATGGACGAAAATATGGACCAGTTAAGGCGAAGGAACAAATAACATCACAGGGTACGGATATTAGTCCGTTTAGTTTGGGGATGTAATATATATTTAATTCTAACTGATGCCACACGATTTCAATCGTCTTAGAAGAGCACCGTACAAGTGAAGGGGCTGATGAAAGCTATAAGTTACCCTTTCAGTCCTGAAAATCTCTAATTATGCTACACTCTGGTTCACAGTTAGTGAGTTGAGGGACCTTTGTATTCATGGCAGGGGAGTCATTCAGCTTAATCGGTGCCACCACGTGAAGGTGTCCATATCTAATCCCCCTCCAGGACCAACAGGATACTAGATTCATATTTGGAAAGAAGTCTGGAAGTGAATGGAATAAAAGGGACTCCATTAGTCTCCTTTGCTACGAGAAATCTCTAAGTTTCATAAAAGAGCTTAGTACTAACAAAAAATATAAAAAGAAATAGAGATCACTGTATTGTTTGAATTAAACGCAAGATTAGTGATAATTCTTCCTGTTTGGAAAGATCCTAAGGTAAATGAACGGATCTTGAATTTGGCCGGCATATCGTATATGTGCAGGAGTAGATGAGAATGAGAGGGCAAAGGAAGGAGTATGTATAGTTGTGAGTAAAAGATGGAAGAAGAGCATAAGACAGTATGGATCAGTTGGGTCAAGGATTGTATGGGTAAAGTTGAAAGTTGGAATACAAATGTGGGCGATTGTGTGTGTGTATGCGCCAACGCAAGATCGTGCTAGAAGAGTGAGAGAAGAGTTCTGGACAAATGTGGAAGTGTGCATGGAAAAGTTTGGAAGGAATGAGAGAGTGTTTTTGATTGGTGATATGAATGGTAAAGTTGGTAATGTGAAGGTGGATGGAAGAGTTGGTGAGTGGGGTGTGCCTGCTGAGATAGATGAGAATGGGAGTGCGTTAGTGGACATTTGTGCTGGAAGGGGGTTGGTGATAGCCAATACCCTCTTCAGGCATAAAATGATCCACAGGTATACATGGCGAGTGATGAGAAGGGTGGGTGGTGAACTGAATGAAAGGATGGCAATGATTGATTATGTGTGTGTGGATGAAAGGATGCGAAGATGTCTAAAGGATGCAAGAGTGTATAGAGGTTGGGGGAGTGGACTTTCTGACCACTACTTGGTGGTGGCCAGAATTAGGATGCAAGTAAGATGGAGGAATAGAAGAAGGGAAAGACGAGAGGAAGGAGTAGTTGCAAGGAGAGTGGAAAGGTTACAAGAGGATGAGAAAAAGGCAGAGTATAAGGGAGAAGTGGAGGAACGATTGGGCAAATATGAATTGGAGCAGATGGGAGACGTGGAAGGTGTGTGTAAGATATTTGCAGAAGAATTATGTGCAGCATGTGATGTGGTGTGTGGAAGGAAGAGAAGACGGAGGGGGGTGCAAGGAACAGCGTGGTTGACTGAAGAGGTGAAACAGGCTGTGGCACAAAAGAAGAAAGCATACAATGAATGGATGAGAAATAGGGGCGTGGAAGAAGTTGAGAGGCGGAAGAGAGTTATATGTGGAAAGAAAGAGAGAGGTGAAAAGATTAGTAAGAGAGAGTAAGAAGAGAGTGGATGAGGAATTTGGAAGGAATTTGAGTGTAAAGTGGAGGGACTGTAAGAAAATGTTCTGGAGAGAAGTGAAAACAGTAAGACAGGGTGGAAGTGAAGTTTGCAGGGGAGTGAAAGATAAAAATGGTAGATTACTAGTGGAGAAGGGAGAAAAAGTGAGCAGATGGAGAGAACACTTTAAGGAACTGTTGAACGTAGAGGATGGAAGTAATGCGAGTATAAGTGGCTGGGGAATGGCTGGGAGAAGGAGGGAGGTTAGAAGACAGGAAGAAATCAGTAGGATAGAAGTTGTGGAAGCAATGAAGAAAGTTAAATCGGGGAAAGCCCCAGGAATTGATGGAGTGTGTGGTGAAATGCTGAAGCATGGGGGAGAGATAGTAGTAGAATGGATGTGGAAGATGTGCAGATTGGCCTGGGAGGAAGGTAGAGTCCCGGAGGATTGGAAGTCAGGTATAATTATTCCCTTGTACAAAGGAAAAGGGGAAAAAGAAGTGTGTGGTAATCATACGGGTATTTGTCTTCTTAGTGTAATAGGCAAAGTATATGGTTGGATACTTATTGACAGAGTTAGGGAAAGAACAGAGGAATTAGTTGGAGAAGAACAGGGAGGCTTTATGAAGGGAAGAAGTTGTGTAGATCAGATATTCATTCTTGTATCTTTAGTGGAAAAGTTTCTAGAGAAGGGAGAGAAGTTGTATGCAACTTTCATGGATTTGGAGAAAGCATATGACCGGGTGGATAGACAAGGATTGTGGAAAATTTTAGGAATATATGGAGTAGATGGGATGTTGTTGAATGCTGTGAAGAGTATGTATGATGGTGCTAAGGCTGCAGTGCGTGTGGATGGTGAACTGAGAGAATTTTTCTCTTTGAAGATTGGGTTGAAACAGGGATGTGTCATGTCTCCATGGTTGTTCAATCTGTACATGGATGGGGTAATGTAAGAGGTACAAGGTAGGGCAGTGGATGTTGGAGCAATCCTAATGAGAGAGGGCAGTGTTTGGAAACTCCCTGTACTGTTGTTTGCAGATGATACTGTATTGTTGAATGAAGACGAAGGGTAGATGCAAGGCTTGGTGGATGAGTTTGGGAGAGTGTGTAAGAAACGGAATCTAAAGGTGAATGTAGGGAAGAGTAAAGTGATGGTCTTTGAGAGAGGTGAAGTCAGTGAATGTACAGTGAAATTTGAATGGTGAGGAAATGGAAAATGTTAGTTCGTTTAAGTACTTGGGTACTGTGATGAGTAAGGATGGAAGTTTAGAGGGTGAAGTGATTGATAGGGTACAACAAGGAAGAAAGGTTGCTGGTTCCTTGGAAGCAGTGATAAGAAACAGGGAAGTGAGCATGGAAACGAGAAAGTTACTACATGACAGTATTGTGATACCAACTCTAACGTATGGAAGTGAAGCTTGGACGTTGTTGGAAGGACACAAGTCAAGAGTGAGAGCAGTGGAAATGAGTTATTTAAGAGGAGCCTGTGGAGTCACATGGAGAGACAGGCTGACAAATGAGGATATAAAGGAGCGTTGTGGTGTGGATGTGGATGTGATAGGAAGCGTTAGGAGGAACACACTGAGGTGGTTTGGCCATGAGGAGAGGATGGAGGGTGAGAGACTGACGAGGAGAGTGCATGTGAGTGAGGTGGAGGGGGGGAGAGGGAGGGGGAGGCCGAAGATGAGGCGGAGGGATGGGGGGGAGAGGGATATGAGCGGGGGGTGTGAGTTGGGAACAGGGCAGTGAAATGGCTGGGGACAAGGCAAAGTGGAGGCGATTTGTTTGTGGCCACCCCGTATGGGATTGAGGTGTCTGGCAATATATATGTATATTTATATATATATATATATATATATATATATATATATATATATATATATATATATATATATATATATATATATATATATATATATATATATATATGTATATTTATATGGTTACATGTAGAGGTGTATGGTATGTAGGAGGACTACTGGGCCTTGGTAGCATGTTGTGAAACCTATGCCCAGAGTCGGACACATTAAAAAAAAAAAAAAAAAACACTGTCGGGAGGACTCATCTGTGTTAACTCCCACCGCAGAACGATCAGTGGGGAGTACACTCCAGGGGCGAGTAAACAAAGGCAATCTCTGTACTGGCACAGACTCCTACTGTATCTAGCTATGAGGGCGAGGAGGAAAATGAGGAACTAGCTAAGTCTAATGTCACCAGAAGGGTGAAAGAAAAAAAATAATGCCTGTGAAGCAGCCCTAGAATCTGCAGGAGAGTTCAGCACACACGGTAGCTTTCTCTGCAACCATCCATGAAAGTCGCTACAGTGGATGTTCAGCTGCATTTTATTTAGCTTGCCTCCATATGACCTTGTTAAGTTGAGAGTAATCCCATGTTCTTTTCATTTTAACCTTGCCAAAAATGACTATCTCTCCATCTCGAATGCCGAGTTGTAACAAGAGACTGTTACTAGGATATGTTGCTATTCATGAAAATAATCAATGTAAAAGGTGTAGAACCATATGATTGCCTTTTCTGCTGCTGAGCTACTTGAAATAAACGAAAAATGGACGAAAAAATGGACCAGTTAAGGCGAAGGAACAAATAACATCACAGGGTACGGATATTAGTCCGTTTAGTTTGGGGATGTAATATATATTTAATTCTAACTGATGCCACACGATTTCAATCGTCTTAGAAGAGCACCGTACAAGTGAAGGGGCTGATGAAAGCTATAAGTTACCCTTTCAGTCCTGAAAATCTCTAATTATGCTACACTCTGGTTCACAGTTAGTGAGTTGAGGGACCTTTGTATTCATGACAGGGGAGTCACTCAGCTTAATCGGTGCCACCACGTGAAGGTGTCCATATCCAGTCCCTCTCCAGGACCAACAGGATACTGGATTCATATTTGGAAAGAAGTCTGGAAGTGAATGGAATAAAAGGGACTCCATTAGTCTCCTTTGCTACGAGAAATCTCTAAGCTTCATAAAAGAGCTTAGTACTAGCAAAAATATAAAAAGAAATAGAGATCACTGTATTGTTTGAATTAAATGCAAGATTAGTGCTAATTCTTCCTGTTTGGAAAGAAGATCCTAAGGTAAATGAACGGATCTTGAATTTGGCCAGCATATCGTTTTTCTGTTTTTCCTTGGAGGACCGATTGCGGGCTCCTGGCCTTTGGTTCCTTCCTCCTTGCATTAAAAAGAAAAAAAAAAATGAAGTCACCTGGAGGTGAGAAAAAAGGACCTCACCATACTGTATGGATTGATGTTTCCGTTGAGCCGAGTGTGTTGACTCGACCACTAGGGTAACACTTCCAGACAATATTGCTCTCTCTCTCTCTCTCTCTCTCTCTCTTACATGCACTGATGAAGACGTGCTTTCATTGCTGTTCCCAAGTCCCTCTTAAGATGGTACCTGCCCAGTGATTCTCCTGCTGCGTGTGTCTATAAGAGATTTCATGGTGAAAGAAGAATGTGAAAACACGTGGTTTGTTTTGCAAGTTCGCAAGTAGGTTTAGTTTACAAATTAGGAAAAACAGTGAGGCAATTGATCTCTTAAGTGACATGTTGAAAGGTTGGGAGAATGAGGCTGAAATGGTGAGTGCTGGGGCAATGCATGCACAGGAAGTGCAAGCAGAAATGTTAGGCAAAGTAGGTAACTTAGAGCTATGCTAATTAAGGCTGAGACGAGGCTAGATGATAGTGATGGCTTGCAGTCAGTCAAGGGAGGGGGCAAGACTGGGGTAAGTAACACTGACAGGAGTGTATCCATTAGGAATAAGTTTCAGATACTAGAGAATGATGGGGCAGGAGCAGCCTAGCTTCATACTTGTCGGGGATTTGTCGATTAGATATCTGAGAAGGAGTTTTGTACTAAGGGATCTAGGAGGAAACATTTTTGCTTTCATGGGTATAGGCTACTGGATGTGACTGAGAGAGCTGATATCTTAGTCACTAATATCTCAGAGGAATCAGTCTTTGTTACTGTGGTAGGAACTAATAATGTAGCTTCAGGAAGGTCAGAGGAGACATTTAGGAAGTACTGGGACTTTATTAGGAAGTTCAGGGAACATCGTAGGAAGTTAGTTATCTGTGGTCTGTTACCCGGATATAACTTTTGTTCTATGATCCGCAGAGAATGATAGGAGCTAAAAGTTGGCTTGAAGTCTGTGTAGGAAGGAGGGTGTAATGTTTGTTGATGTTTGGGACAGTTTTAGTCATGACAGAACGTTGCATAGTAGAGGCGGTCTTCATCTAAATAGGGCAGGAAAAGCTAGGTTAGGTAGCTTTCTAGATGGCATTGTTATCCGTGCTTCAAGTAGTAATAGAGAGGTGGAAAGAGGGACTGTTAATGACGGAGTTTTCAACAATCCAGCCCTTGAGGCTAATGGTCGTAGGGTAAATGAGATGGGATCAGACCTCAAGGAGTCAGGTAGATCCGACCTCACCTCAGATGCAGGTAGGCAATCAGGAGAGATGTAGGGAGCGAGGGAGAGTGACATCTGTGGCTGACGGGAGTATTGCCATAACGACTGAGGATTTAACAAATTAACCAGAGCTAATTTTAATGTGCCTCACACCCCTACTAGATCCAGCCGAAATATGAATGCTATGTATGTGAATGTGAGAATTATTATTTCAAAGCGAGAGGAATTAATTACTTATGCATCTACCGGAAATTCCGACATAATTATGATTGCAGAATCATAGTTAAACCCTCATGACATACACCTTATTGGAGAAGTATGGCAAGAAAACTGTAAAATGTCAGAAAAATAGCGACTGCACAAAACCGACAGGGGAGTTCAAATATATATCTAAAATAATATATAAATGAAATAGAGATAAGTAAATTGGATGTTGGTGCAAGCGATTCTTTGTATGTCGAAATCTTTACAGATAATAGTAAACCCTTTAGGTGTAATATACAGACCGCTCAAGTTAGCAGAGTTCCTCAAGGGACAGTTCTAGGACCAGTTCTTTTTACTATTTATATCAATGATCTAGAAACTGGACTCGTTTCTATGGTGGCGAAACTTGCAGATGACATGAAGATTGGAGGCAAAGTAATTACGAAAGCAGACTGTGAATCTGTACAAAACGACCTAGATAGTTAACAAATTGGAGTGAATAATAGCAGATGAAATATAATGTAAATTACTGTAAGGTTATGCACTTTGGCAATAAAAAATAAATAAATAAATGAATGAATATATACGAATATCGCATGTTCGATAGCCCACTGGTGGAAGTAAAGTACGAGAAGGATTTGAGTTACTGTCAGTAACGACCTCAAAAACTCAGTAGCCAGTAACAAGGCAAACAAAATGCTCTGCTTCATCACATGGAACTTTGATCATAAAACGACTAATGTAATTTCTAAGTTTTCTACATCATTAGTCAGACCACACCCTAAATGCTGTGCACAACAGTGATACCCAAATCTTATTATGGACGAAGACAGACTCGAAAGAGTGCTGTGCAGAGCCACAACAATGATTCCATTGATGTGAAATTAACTTTACGAAGAGTGACTAAAGAAACCAGATGAGTTTTCTCTGAAACAAGCGACGACTCAGAGGAGATCTAATGAAAGTATTAAAATTCTTAACAAATCTGATGACATTAGATATGAAAATTTGTCCGAAATATAGAATGATACTGTGACTAGATATAATGGAATGTAACCCAATAGCAAGAAATGCAACACTAATCTATCTGTCTATAGCCAGACTCCTCAATCCCGTATGGGGTGGCTAGAAACAAATCGCTTCCATGTCGCCCTGTCCCGTGCCATTTCGATGCTCTCCTCCACCTTTCATCCGTGTCTCTTTTATATCCCTCTACTCCATCCCTCCATCTCATTCTCGGTGTTCCTCACCCCCCCCCTCTACTGATACGATAAAATTCTTCTAGACAAGTATTTTGAGACTACTGGCTATAACTAACTTAGTGTTGTTCTTTCTAGGTTGATAGCTATGCTGACCGCTGTGAGAAGTTTGCTAATTAACGAAAACATTCGGCGATTGTGCAGGCGCCTTCATTTACAGATGTGTAAAATAAATATTACATTGTGCATAGTCGTTTCTCCTCTGTCTGGAACTATAAAAGTTCCATGTTTGTTCGGTCTAACAAGCATTGTATTATTTATTTATGTTTATTTATTTTTTTTTCCTGCCGGGTGACCCGGTGGTATGGTGGGTGGGGAAAGCCTTCGTCTTTTCTATATTTTTCTTTTACACGTTGGTTATATATTAGCTAAATTTGCCTTTTTTCCAACACATAATCTCGTCACCGACCAACAGAGCTCTTCATGTCTCTCTCTCGCTCTCTCTTTCGGGGCAGGATGGCTCAATGGTAGAGCGCCTGACTGGAGACCGAAGGGTCCAGAGTTAGCGCCCGCCCAAGTAGCTGCCCTGCTGGGAGGGGTAACGCCCTCTTGTAACCTAGCGGGGCTATATGATCCATCAAGGTCTAGCTCGGGGAATTCATTTCTCTCTCTCTCTCTCTCTCTCTCTCTCTCTCTCTCTCTGCTGCTGCTGTTGTTGTGGCCCAGTGATCGTTTGCTCTCACTATGTACAGTTGCGGACATATCAAACAGAAACACCCCGTTCACCAGCGAGGTGGTGTAATGCTCTCCGCATCTGGTAATACTGATTGGTATGGAACTTCACCAGGTTTCGTTCGGCCGCTAGAACGAACCGAACGCGGCGATCATTGCAGCTGTGCGCAGTTATTGGTGGTAATATATGAGCAATGTTCCATCAGAAAATATACTGATGACAGTAAGTTATTTTAATATTGTCACACAATACACCCTGTACCTAATGGCAGTTATTATGAATGACACGGATTTCATGAGTGGTTTAGTTTCGAGTCATGAACCATGCAACAATTAACAACTCATCATATAAGTCATAGTTAACAGCTTTCCCACAACTATCACTGAACAGTGAATTATCGTGACGCCCATCCTCCCTACCGTGAACCTGACATTGGTAGACCTCTGAAATCGAAGCAAGGTCACAACATACAGAAGGTGGCGCCACAGGGGGTGGCAAGGTGGGGGTGGGGGACCTGGAAGACGGAAGGAGGGAGGTGGGTGAGGAAGGGGACAATAGTGTTCTAACCGGGGGCTAGAGGAGAGGGATGATGGGGTAGGGGAAGATGGACTTCGGTAGACGACAAGAGCTACAGTGGGAGGGGTAGATTACAAGGTGATAACAGGGCCAAATCAATGTTTCATGGAGAACATGGAATTTTACAGTCAGACCATCGAATATTATGTTGACGTTGCCAAGTTCTGGACCGTCAAGATTTGTAACAATTCACGACACACTTTCCACTGGATGGCTCAGTACCCCTGTATTATGAGTATGGTGACAATTTCCTAATGTGCAAATATATTACACGTCCCTACAGTTTGTCAGATGTTACAAATGTTGTCAGTGATTGGGAAATACTTTTGTAGCCTATTTCGTGGTATCATCATGGATGACGACTGATATCGCAAACAGAGTAGGGATAGGCCTATGGAGATATCTCCTTTATCACCAGTAAATATGATGACAGTAATGATGGTCCCTATGGTTCTCATTAATATCTGTATGGCACCAACGTAAAGTAAAGATGGATTTACTTAACCCAGGTATATGTTACCGTTTTCCGTATGCCGTGTTTGGCTGTTGATTTAAGAGATTGCCAATGGTTATTAGTTATATTTAGGTTCACACTGAACAACTGTCGTATGCCCTAAGCATTCCTACACAAACCCTCGAGCCAACAATGGTTTAACAAGGCTGTAATGTCTGCAGTTATCCAGTCTGAGCACGTGCATATTACTTCAACTGTGCCATCAGTTACAGAAACCGCTTTTATTAAATGCAAACACACACTTCACCTGCATTTTTTTTTTTGTTACGCTAAACAACCGAGTGGCGTTCACACTGTATGAAATAGTCAGGATGAGGATAAATACAAGGCCCTTGAGCCACACATCTCAGCAGTGTCCGAACCTGGAGCTGATGCCCTGGCTGAGTAACGGTGTATATTGCAATCCACTATAGAAAACAGGTGAATCACTGTCATTGATGTATAAACATGCAATCCGAGGTTCATGGTGGAGCAGTCATTATGGGCATCTCCCCTCCCCGTCAGCACCCGTCTGAGTGCACGCAGTTGTCGGGAAGAGGGAAGGGGGAACAGTAAACTGGATGCTGAGATTGTAAATCAGATTAACACTCACACGTCCTTCATACCACAAATTACTATCACTATATGGTTAACAGTAATCCGACATGAAGATCATATAATACAGCTGATAAGGCATCTCTCTACCCTCCTATTATCCTTTCTCAGTATCGCCACCTATGTTCTGGGACTCAGT
>NC_137030.1:16237325-16334825 GCF_032717465.1 Coenobita brevimanus | reverse complement strand
TTTACAACCCTTTTACATATGATTAAAGGTCATGTAATTCACAAATGTCTTGATCAACAAGTATAGAATTATTAAAGTAGAGTAAAGTATATGTAATTTTGATACCCAACCAAGGGAATTATGTCCTCTCACGCATAACTCACTCCCCTTCCAGTTCAAGATTCCTCCGCTTTGGGAACGACTAACACACGTGGTACTGACTTATTCTCGACTCGGCCAAAACTACAAACGCTACCAAAAATATCCGTTAAGCAATTAACCTTTATCATTCAAAGTCGAAGTACTTCCTCCCTTTGTTTTTACTGAGGTGAATACTTTATCAGTCATTGAGGGGAGACTAAGTTGAGTACCATTTGTATTATCAACGAGTAAGTTAAACAGAACCAACAACGGTGGGAAATCCAATTTCTCACCGTTACACTGAAAACAACAGTGGGATATATATATATAAAAAAATAAATACGACCATTACACTGGTGGCAATAGCGGTGGGATATTCATCGTTCCCCAATTAGTGGCGTTGGTGAGAAAGTGAAGAGAAGTGACTAGTAAAGAGAGTGAGAATGTTAAGGGTAGCATTGGTTGGTCATTCCCAAATACCTCCACAACTCTGTGTTCAGGATGTAGAGATTAGAATCTTTCGGGCAAGTGGGGGCAAGGTTAGTAATTTCTTTCAGGACCCCCGGTTAAATTCTGCATTGGAGTGGGAATGTGACCTTGTATTTTTGTGGATTGGAAGTAATGATATTGACCAAAATACTACCCCTCAAGAAATTTTTCACAGAATAAAGACTGTTACCAGGGAGCTAGAGAAACAATGCCGCGCCAGGGTGATTGTTTGTCAAGTAGAACCAAGAGTGTACCAGGGAGCAAGTGCCCCTATTTCATCAGAGGACTATAAAACCGTAAGGAACTCTGTCAATAAGAAAATTCGCTGACGCTTGCCTAATCAAAACCTGCAGTTTAACAAGGCTTACTATAGTAATAATGTAGATGATGGAGTACACTGGAGAGGCGCAGTTAGAAAGCGAGTGGACGCCAAATTTATTAAAATTATTGAGGCCTACAGAGACGATGGAAGTGACTAGACCTACTCAAAGGTAATGAAGGTGTTCACAAACAAACTCCACAATTCTTTTACAAACTCCAAAAGAGAGAAAGCATTCCAAAATATAATTTTTCTGAGTAAGGGTAGAAAAGAAAATTAGGGTCACCATGTCTCTGTATGGACAATTATTTGGACAATCGCAGCCGGAAGCTGATCGTCCGTCCCAGGCAGTGAGAGATCATGTAACTATCCAATTAGATGAGGCGGATGAGCAATTCGGTACTGCGAATAGAACGTTGCCTTCACACTCGACCCCTTGCTCGCACACCATGACTTCACGGGTCTCTCTCACAAAACCGCGCGATATTCCAATCTTGGAATTAAATCAGCTTCAAGGGATAGAGGCCACATCTCGCCTCGAAATGTTTTGTGAGGCAGTTGAGCAAGTTGATACCAGTAATGCGATCAGAATCCAAGTTGTCAAAAGTCGAATGGGTTCCGAACTGGCCACTTTCATCCATAATTACCAAAAGAAACATTTTACACTGTCATGGCCCGAACTAAAAAAATTCTTGAGCGCGGAGTTTACCATTGAATTGAGTGTAGATCGAGCATGGCAAGAGCTAGAAAGTATGACTTATGACTGGGAAGAATCACCCCAGGCGTTTGTACATAGGTTCATGTGTAAGCATGCGGCTCTTGAAATGAAGTTTCCAAAAGAAATGTTTCCCTCGCGAGATAAACGAATTAAGAAGAAATTGTGGTATGGTCTTCCGCTCGAGTCCAGGGAAAAATTGGAAGGTTACCTTGATGATGGATATCCACTCCGTAAATTCATTGACAGGATCGAAAATGAGAGGCAGCTTCTCGAAGAGAGGTACACCACCCGAGTTAATGCAATGCCGGATAGGGACAATAAAAGTGAAGATTCCTCAAATACAAATGTAGTGGATACTCCACCAAGACCATCCCATGATAACCGTCAACCCGAGTCAGACAAGGAAGTGACTGAATTGAGAGCTCAGTTAAGGGAGTTGAAAACAAATTTAGAACAGCTCAACCAAAAACAATCTACTCCTCCTGTAACACCAAGGTGAAAATAGTGTAGTTATTGTCTGAAGAGTTCACACACATTGCAAGAATGTTGGGCAAAACCACCACCAGGCTACTGTTTTGATTGCTGTAGGTTGGGATGTCGTAGAGGCAGTCATGATTGCCCAGGTCGCATAAACCACAGCGCAGCGACGCGGAGCAATAACAGATTTCACCCACCCAGTCCAAATGCGAGGCAGACCGCCAACCAAACAAAGTTCCCCCATCAGTCTATTTGACTAACCGCAGGCATAACATCGCCCACAATAAGCGTCAGCGTGAATAATAAAGTAGTGGAAGCTGTAGTTGATACAGGGAGTGTTACACCTTACTCAAAGAGGCCACCGTGAAGCAGTTAGGAACATAAATAAACACAAGGAGAAATCCACCGAGATTTCAGGGAGTCATAGGAGCGCCGCTCTGTATCCTGGGTATGGTCAAAGTAGAGATCAGAGTGGGAGACGAGAAAGTTCATCAACAGTGGTGTCCAGTCGTCCTGAACACCTACTTGACTACTGAAATGTTGTTGGGATGTGATGTCCTCGGACAATCTCCGTTGATCTGGAATGTTGCGCAACGAGCGCTGATGTGGGGAGGAGCCCCGTACATCGTAAACTATGTTCTGCGGCAGAAAGGAAAAGTTGAGCGAATCCAGGCCACACCTATCAGGGCCGTCAGGAACCCTCAACGGTTGAAACAGATTAATCTCTTAACAGTAGAGAGACTCACCCCATATCAAACCAGATTCATAGCCATGCCAGTCAAGAGGAGCCTAAAACCACTTTACTGTTCTACCCACAAGCGCGTTTCAGTCATAATAGTCACCCTTACATATTACAAGTGAATTCAGAGGGTTTAGTCTACCCCTCAATAATGGAGCTAAACAAGATAAACTGATTCGGAAAGGTACCATTCTAGGCTCATATGAAATTATTGATGACCCTCTTGAAAGTATAGTCAGCTCAGTTACCAAAATTCATAATGACCTGATCCCTACCAGTGATCGAACTGATGAAAGCGGAACTCGTGTTCAACGACTCCGAAAGCTGATTGACGAACAGACATGGCCTCACTTAGCTTTAGCTCAACAAGAAGAACTAGCTAACGTAATTCTGCAACACGATCCCCTCTTCATTTTGGGAAAAGGAGAACTAGGAACCATCAGCGGTCCCCCCGTTCACATTAAAGTAGCAGACCCACAGCCCAGCCGTGGACCGGTCTATCGATATCCTAAACAAGCTAAACAGGTGATCGCTGAATTGTTGCAAGACATGGAAGAGAGAGAAATTATTGAAAGATCAACAGTTGCCTGGTTATCTCCTATTGTATTAGTTACCAAACTGGACGGCAGCAAGCGCATGTGTTTAGGTTATCGCCACGTGAATCAACATCTAGCCAAGGATATCTATCCACTGCCCAGACTAGAAGAATTAGTTAAGCAGGCGGCAGGTCATAATTACTACGTGACTCTTGATATGCGTGAGGCATATTTTCAAATCATGTTGGACGAGGAGAGCCGTGATTTAACCACATTCAGTGATGGAGTCACCCTTTACATATTTAGGCGCTTACCATTCAGACTAAAATGTTCACCAGCCATATTTTCCCGACGAATGCAAGACATTCTAACTCCATTGTTGAAACAAGGCTGGGTAAAGAATTTTTTGGACGATTTAATAATTTGGGCTGATGACTTCCCCATGTTGTTGAGTCACTTCCAGCAACTATTCACTTTCCTGACACAGAATGCGGCCAAGCTAAATTTAGTTGCAAGGAGAGCGGAAAGGTTACAAGAGGATGAGAAAAAGGCAAAGTATAAGAGAGAAGTGGAGGAACGATTGGGCAAATATGAATTGGAGCAGATGGGAGACGTGGAAAGTGTGTGTAGGATATTTACAGAAGAAATATGTGCAGCATGTGATGTGCTGTGTGGAAGGAAGAGAAGACAGAGGGGGGTGCAAGGAACAGCATGGTGGAATGAAGAGGTGAGACAGGCTGTGGCACAAAAGAAGAAAGCATACAATGAATGGATGAGAAATAGGGGCGTGGAAGAAGTTGAGAGGCGGAAGAGAGAGTTATATGTAGAAAGAAAGAGACAGGTGAAAAGATTAGTAAGAGAGAGTAAGAAGAGAGTGGATGAAGAATTTAGAAGGAATTTGAGTGTAAAGTGGAGGGACTGTAAGAAAATGTTCTGGAAAGAGGTGAAAAGAGTAAGACAGGGTGGAAGTGAAGTTAGCAGGGGAGTGAATGATAAAAATGGTAGATTACTAGTGGAGAAGGGAGAAAAAGTGAGCAGATGTAGAGAACACTTTAAGGAATTGTTGAACATAGAGGATGGAAGTAATGCGAGTATAAGTGGCTGGGGAATGGCTGGGAGGAGGGAGGTGAGAAGACAGGAAGAAATCAGTAGGATAGAAGTTGTGGAAGCAATGAAGAAAGTTAAATCGGGGAAAGCCCCAGGAATTGATGGAGTGTGTGGTGAAATGCTGAAGCATGGGAGAGAGATAGTAGTAGAATGGATGTGGAAGATGTGCAGATTGGCCTGGGAGGAAGGTAGAGTCCCGGAGGATTGGAAGTCAGGTATAATTATTCCCTTGTACAAAGGAAAAGGGGGAAAAAGAAGTGTGTGGTAATCATAGGGGCATTTGTCTTCTTAGTATAATAGGAAAAGTGTATGGTAGGATACTTATTGACAGAGTTAGAGAAAGAACAGAGAAATTAGTTGGAGAAGAACAGGGAGGTTTTAGGAAGGGAAGAGGTTGTGTAGATCAGATATTCATTCTTAGATCTTTAGTGGAAAAGTTTCTAGAGAAGGGAAAGAAGTTGTATGCGGCTTTCATGGATTTGGAGAAAGCATATGACAGGGTGGATAGACAAGGATTGTGGAAAGTGTTAAGAATATATGGAGTAGATGCGAAGTTGTTGAATACTGTGAAGAGTATGTACGATGGTGCGAAGGCTGCAGTGCGTGTGGATGGTGAACTAAGTGAATTTTTCTCTTTGAAAGTTGGGTTGAAACAGGGATGTGTCATGTCTCCATGGTTGTTCAATCTGTACATGGATGGGGTAATAAAAGAGGTACAAGGTAGGGTAGTGGATGTTGGAGTGGCCCTGGTGAGAGAGGATAGTGTTTGGAAACTCCCTGTACTGTTGTTTGCAGATGATACTGTGTTGTTGAGTGAAGACAAAGGGGAGCTGCAAGGCTTGGTGGATGAGTTTGGGAGATTGTGTAAGAAACGGAATCTAAAGGTGAATGTAGGGAAGAGTAGAGTGATGGTCTTTGAGAGAGGTGAAGTCAGTGTATGTACAGCGAGGTTGGATGGTGAGGAATTGGAAAATGTGAGTACGTTTAAGTACTTGGGTAGTGTGATGAGTAAGGATGGAGGTTTGGGGGGTGAAGTGCTTGAAAGGGTACAGCAGGGAAGAAAGGTTGCTGGTTCTTTGAAAGCAGTGATAAGAAACAGGGAAGTGAGCATGGAAGTGAAAAAGTTACTACATGACAGTATCGTGATACCAACTCTAACATACGGAAGTGAAGCTTGGAGGTTGTTGGAAGGACACAAGTCAAGAGTGAGAGCAGTGGTAATGAGTTATTTAAGAGGAGCCTGTGTAGTCACATGGAGAGACAGGCTGACGAATGAGGATATAAAGCAGCTTTGTGGTGTGGATGTGGATGTGATAGGAAGCGTTATGAGGAACACACTGTGGTGGTTTGGCCATGTGGAAAGGATGGAAGGTGAAAGACTGACGAAGAGAGTGTATGTGAGGTGGAGGGGGGAAGAGGGAGGGGGAGGCCGAGGATGAGATGGAGGGATGGGGTGGAGAGGTATATGAGAGATGGGGGTGTGAGTTGGGAGCAGGGCAGTGAAATGGCGGGGGACAGGGCAACTTGGAGGCGATTTGTTTGTGGCAACCCCAAACGGGATTGAGGTGTCTGGCAATAGATAGATAGATAGACTTTTTGATTAAAAGAAGTAACCTTTCTTGGCCATAAAATCTCAGCGGCCGGGAGTAAACCGGACCCAAAAAACATAGAGGCTATCAACAAAATGAAAAGACCCACAAAAGTCAAAGAACTCCGGAGATTCCTTGGGATGTGCAGGTTCTACCGAAAACACGTACCTTCGTTCGCGAAAATAGCAGCTCCCCTTACTAACTTAACAGGAGTAGCGTTCGAATGGTCAGACGAGTGCCAATCCGCATTTGTTTAATTGAAGTCATGTTTAGTGAATGCGCCAGTATTGGTAAGAGCCAACGTGACTTGACCATTCATTGTAACCACCGACGCGAGCAACACCCATATTGGTGGCGTATTGAGCCAGATACAACCAGACAACTCCAACTTAACTATTGGTTACTTTTCCAAAAAGCTCAATCCCTGCGAGAGAAAATATTCCGCAACTGACAAAGAAGCATTGGCAGTCGTTCTCACATGCCGCAACTTCCACCATTACTTGTGGGGTTCCCACTTTACTATCTTGACAGACCATCAACCGCTTACCAGCATTTTTAAGTGAAAAACAAAATCCCCACGTATGAACCGATGGATTCTCGAGATGCGCGAGTACGACTACAACATGCAATATGTCAAGGGTAAATATAATGTAGGCGCCGATCAGCTTTCTAGACCTGTCAGAGTGATATTCCACCATTCAGAAACCAACTGGCTTGGATTTAGCCGAGACGAAGCGAGAGATGAGCAGCAAGAAGAACCCACATGGGATGAGTTAGCTAAGTACTTGTGTAGTGAGAAGCTCCCTACTAAAAGACTACCGAAAGCCATGTTGAGCCAGTTTGCGTTGACTGACGAACTATTATATTTTGCTCAGGAAACAAATGATGATAGCATCCAATATTGCTTGGTGATTCCTAAGTCATTAACAAAAGAAGCTATAAAACACACTCATGAAATCTCAGGACATCTAGGTAAAAAAAAAAAACATCAAAAAGGCAGAAGAGCTATTCTATTGGGCAAATCTAAAAGTAGATGTATGCGAGTATGTGAAACAGTGTCCCACTTGTCAAAGATTCAAAGGTGAAACTGGGTTACAGCAACCTTGGAAAGGTTTCCCGCCTGTAAGTAAACCATTGGAACGTATCGGGATCGACTTGACCGATATGGTTGCTGGAGCTCAGGGCTACCGATATGTCCTTACTGTGATAGATCACTACAGTAGGTTTGTGAAATATTATCCCCTCAGAGACAAACATACACAACACATCATACACTGTCTTGGGCAATACTTCACCGACTTTGGGACGCCACGAGGTACCGTCCTGGACAATGGCGGAGAGTTCACGAGTGGAGAGTTCAAGAAATTCTGCCGAAGGAACCAGGTGGACTTGTTCTACGTCACCCCTTATCATCCCCAGTGAAATTCCACCACTGAAAGGATGCATAGGACTATGAAAAGTATCCTAGCATCCCTCTGCAACGGGCACCCCTTGCGTTGGCCTCAGCTGCTCCAGTCGTGCCAAACCGTCATAAATCAAGCGGTGCACTCGAGCACGGGACAACAGCCCTATTATGCCTTCTTCTCACGCCATCCCCCTCGCCTCATTGGTACCTTATTGACTTCCGTGAACGCAGAGGAGGACGACCTAGCAATAGCACACACCCTTATTGAGAACACCCACCAGAAGATGACCAGGAGATACCGGGAGGTGGCCAACAGGCGGAGGAGAGCACAGAAGGTTGGGGTCAATAGCTTGGTGTGGGCGAAAAAAGAAACCATACAGCCGGGTACCTGTAGGAAACTGAACGCCAAATGGGACGGCCCGTATAAAGTGATCGAAGTGTTGCTAGATGGAAGTGTTTATATCATTGACAATGTATTTAGTGGCAAGAGAATACAAAGGGCTGCTGAAAAGGTAAAACCATATTACGGTACCAAGGAATGGCTTTTAGAACCGTTGCAGCAGGAGCTCGCCCCGGAGCCCGAAGATGAGCGATTACCACCATGAGTGAGGATTGCCCCTCGGAGGCTCATAGAGGAGTGTTAAACAGAAAAGTAGAGATAAGTGCATGAGACGAATGTTGTGAAACATAACTGCTTGAGATTGTGTTCTGGGTGGACTCATCCCCAAGGAGAGGGTGTAAAGAGAAAAAAAAAAGGAGAGAAAAGTGTTCCAGTTGGAACCGGGAAGTGCCTTACTTCGAGGGGAGTGATCAATCCCCTCACCTTACAGTTAGCACGGTTTGTGAGGTAGTGGAGTCTTCAGTACAGAATGAGCGCTCACCTTCCTGCGGGCGGAATGCTGGAAACAAAAGAACCGAGTGAATGCGAATGGAAGAGTGGAAGGAAGCGCCCCTGTGGTGATCTCACTCTCGAGAGACCCTGTCAAGCTCCAGTGAGCGACAAGCTATCCTCCAAAACCTGAGGCTGACTGGGGCATAAATTCCCTCATCACATCAAGTGTAAGGAGTGATCATACCTCCTAATGAAGTGAGTAAGCGACCTTCCGAGGTACGAATCAGGTGTTTAATGTGGACCGACAGGTGCCACCGATTGTGGGGAAAAAATGTTCCAATTCAAAGTGTTAATAGCAGTTATAGGAGTAACAACATTCCATCCATGCACATGTCATAGATGATTGACTTGGGTAAAATTTGTCTTCCGAACGTGGGAGCCTTGTAATGCCACAAATTTAGTATTCATGTATATGTTTAGAGGTACTGTAATTTCTAAGTTAGATAGGGTGTAAGCTGAATACTAGTCTATAAGGCTCCTGTCCTAAGTAGTAGTTCATGTGTTAATGATCGATGTAGGGATAACTTTATTTTTGTATGTATATATCTCTTGTATTTTTTTTTTTTTTTGTGTGTCCGACTCTGGGCAAAGGCTTCAGGGCTTATATCTCGGGGGCAGTAGCCTATCCCAAGGCCCAGTAGTCCTCCTACACCTCCACATCTGTGCATAGGTGATGTAACTGGAAGTGTTGAGTTATGGGAGTAACGAATAACAGATGCGTGCAACATTCCCCTTGCTTGTGCGTTGTTGCCGGGCGCCAAGTTTAAACCTTAAACAGAATAGTAATGGGTATGCAATTCTTTCCGGATCATTGTCGTGTAATGCTTACTAATGAAGCAGCTAGAATCCAAATATGTGAAATTAATAGTCAAAAAAAGCCAAGATAATGTAATTTGTGAGGACCAAATAGTCCCGCTTGCCTTAGCCGTCACTAGATGGCATAAGTTACCCCAAACTCAAGGCGGGATGGTAGTAAATTCAGTATTTAAATGTAGTAAGGAATGAATCTCAAATTTTCCCCAATTTAATCAAAAGTCCTAACGTCATGTGTACTCTACTATATAAATAGTGAAGAGAATTAAACCTCACCATATTGCAATAACACAATCTCATTTGATCTGGCAGTAGCGTCCCTACGCGCCCGATAATGCCACATTGGGTATCCAGACGTTGTGGATAACAGACGTTGTTTCAGGTGAGCTGTACACATTCCTCCTTTCTCCCCCCCCCTTGCTGGATTTAACTCTTACTTGTCGTGAACAATATGAAGTAATGTTAAAAGGTTAACGTAAACATTGACTACCCAGACGTCGTGGATAACAGACGTTGTTTCAGTTCACAGACACCGTGACTTTGGGGCGTGCACGAGGCCATCATGTGTTATTGCCCAAGACGATGTACACACACACTTATACTACCCATGAATAATTTCATAAACTGAATGCAGTAGAATTGAATTATGAATCAATCAGGTGAACCTTTTTTTTTTTTTTTATAGTAGATAAGGTACAGAATTTTGAAAGTTAATGTGATCATGTAACGGAAAGGCGAATTCAAACTCATCAACCGTTT
The DNA here is from genome assembly GCF_032717465.1 of Coenobita brevimanus. Taxonomy (NCBI): domain Eukaryota; kingdom Metazoa; phylum Arthropoda; class Malacostraca; order Decapoda; family Coenobitidae; genus Coenobita; species Coenobita brevimanus. The sequence goes on along the minus strand of NC_137030.1, from coordinate 16,324,862 downwards.
TCTTTTCTCTTTTATTAATAGGTTAGGAATATTGGGAATGTCGAAGTGAATTTAGTGGTTGTAAGAAAATGTGATTTTTGAGTTGTTCCTCGAGGCTAAACAAGCCCGAGTGATTATGAATTATTAGTGATTATGAATTATTAGTGATTATGAATTATTAGTGATCATGAATTATGAGTGATCATGAATTATTAGTGATTATGATTTATTAATGATTATGAATTATTAATGATTATGAATTATTAGTGATCATGAATTATTAGTGATTATGAATTAGTAGTGATCATGAATTATTAGTGATTATGAATTATTAGTGATTATGAATTATTAGTGAATTGTGTGATGAGTTTATACTGCCCCGACGAAATAGAACAAGAGTGATTATTTTTTTGGTTAGAGGCTATGCCAGCCCGAAAAGTCAAATTCATGTCGATAAATGTCCCAGTCTTGAGGCTATTGACGAGCCCAGGAATAACCGATAATAGTGTGGTGTGATGACCTCAGAAGTCACTGTTGAATATTCAAATTATTTCGCTTGGTAACAGTACTGCATGACTTTCGCTCAAACTATGGCTTATTTTACAACCCTTTTACATATGATTAAAGGTCATGTAATTAAAAAATGTCTTGATTAACAAGTATAGAATTATTAAAGTAGAGTAAAGTATATGTAATTTTGATACCCAACCAAGGGAATTATGTCCTCTCACGCATAACTCACTCCCCTTCCAGTTCAAGATTCCTCCGCTTTGGGAACGACTAACACACGTGGTACTGACTTATTCTCGACTCGGCCAAAACTACAAACGCTACCAAAAATATCCGTTAAGCAATTAACCTTTATCATTCAAAGTCGAAGTACTTCCCCCCCTTTGTTTTTACTGAGGTGAATACTTTATCAGTCATTGAGGGGAGACTAAGTTGAGTACCATTTGTATTATCAACGAGTACGTTAAACAGAACCAACAACGGTGGGAAATCCAATTTCTCACCGTTACACTGACAACAACGGTGAGATATATATATATATATATAATACGACCATTACACAGCGAGTGTCACCCACCCACCCACCACCCAGCGAACGTCACGCCATCCACCCACCACCCAGCGAGCGTCACCCACCCACCCACCACCCAGCTAAGTTACACACCCCACCACCCACCTAAAATACATACCCATCGCCCAGCAAATTATCTTGATACCCCACCACCCAGCTAAAAAACCCACCCAACAATTGACAACCGGCGTCCCTTAGCTTTCATTTGTTACCACTATACTCACCCCACCTTATCAGCACAAACACCATAAATCACATCTCTGATTAAGGTAGACACCAACAAGCAATCATGGCAGCTCATAAGAAAATCAAGAGAAGATACTTGCCAGGCTACTGCCCACAAAGATGGTGTGCGGTATGCGGCAAAGCAGCAACCCAAACCGCTGCACACGAATGCTGTGAAGGTGCAGCAGACTGCCCCAGTGTCTGCCACACCTCCTGTCTCGGTGACCGCGAGACATTCTCATGTGATGAAACACAAGACCTGCGCACCATGAGCAACAATGACGATGTGGTTACCTATGTAGGTGACAATGAGCCCCCACCCCCACTCCCTCCTGCCACAGACGACGTAAATGGAAGCACGGACGGGGATGAGGATGATAAGTCTTCATGCAACTAGAGAAAGAGGAACTTGTGGCTCACATTCTCAGTCATCGGAGTGAAGTATCGAGAGGAAATACCCTCATTCAGTCCCTACAACTTCAGCGTAATTGGATCATTGATAAAAAGCCACAAATACTCGAAATTTTAAACCTTATTGAAGCTCTGCAAGATGCTAGAGAGGCAGATTCTAGGACCAGTACCCGCTCCATTGCAACAAGTGCGTTACCCTCTGCCATAGACGAAACATGGGAGAGAGCCTGTAATTCCTCAGACTGATGGAGGCAATGGTGACACTCAGGGTTGCCAAAGCCTCTGAGGCGCATACGGCAGCAGCACCAACAAGAAAGCTCATCATCAACAACAACAACCACCGATACTACCATGATAATGGCCAACACCACTCAAAACTCTGGAATGGAGCTGGTCACTGAAGAGAACACTACCAGCGGAGAAAGAGGTAGTATCAGCACCTACAGCAACAGTAACAACAGGAACAGTAATGGAAGAAATGACAGCAACAACAGAGGTACAACCCCCCCCCCTCCCACTGACAATAACAATTACAACAGAAATAACAATGGAAGCAACAACAACAACAACAGAAATAACAGTGGAAACATCAACAGAAATATCAATGGTAGCAACAACAACAGAAATATCAGTGGAACCAACAACAACAACAACAATAACAGAAATAATGATGGTAGCAACAGCAACAGATATAACAATGGAATCAACAACAACAACAACAACAATTACAGAAATAACAATGATAATATAAATAACAATGGAAGTAAAAAAAGGAACCGTATTCAATCTAGCGGAAATAGGAGAGGAAGAGTACCAGTGAGAGCTCAGTATGGACCCTTTACCCCCCATGCTGAAAGACAGATCAACTTGCAAGAAGCATGCAAGGAGGGCATAGAAGCTCATTTTGTGAGTACTGCTTACGCCATGGACACACAGAGGATTTCTGCCACAGTCGAGCAGCTGACATCAGGCAAGAAATGATTCTCCGAAGAGTACTGTCAGAAGAGTGCAGAAATGAGCAGCCCTCTCCACCACAGATGCCCTTTCGTGGCCCCGCTTGGGATCATGGGGGAAATCTTTCCGGAGGGAACCCAACTTCATGGAGGGGATACTATTAATGAAGAATATACAAACAGCCCACATCATTCTCACACTGTGAACAAGCAGCAAGGACATAGCAATATTATGAAAAACTTAATGGTAATATCAGCCAATGTTAGGGGTCTCCACACGAACGCTGGAGACCTGGCCTACAACTTTGTCCTACGTAATCAGGCAGACATTGTTGCCGTGACGGAAACATGGCTCAATGATGAGGTAGAACCAACCTTTGGCAGGATACCTGGATACACCCATTGGGTGAGGAAGGACCGTAGTGACAGAGCAGGAGGAGGTGTAGCTACCTGCTTAAAGTGTGACTTACAGATGCAGGAACTAACAGTAAACTTGCCCCCTCTAATGGAAGCACTCTTTTTCTGGGTGGTACTGGTTGACAACAGTGGCCTCCTACTGTGTGTTATATATCGCCCCCCAAAGCAAGGAAGATTCTCCCTTGATTTCCTTAAAGAGAAGCTCGATACCATACTCATAGAAAACAAATGTCAACACATCATGTTATTGGGGGACTTTAACTTCCATTTGGAAAGGCAAGCTTATGACAGTCTAATAACAGTGCAGGGCCTAACTAACCATGTAACCTTCCCAACACATGAGCGTGGAGGACTACTGGACCCTGTGCTGACAGACCTCCCTGAGGCAAGCATCCACTGCCACCAACTTGGACAAGTAGGCAGCTCAGACCATTATGCTGTCCTTGTCAGAGTAGATATGAATGTAGCAAGGGAAGATTTTGTACCCCACACTATCTGGCTGTGGGAGAGGACAGATTGGTCAAGCATGAGAGGCACTGCCAAACACTGACTGGGAGACTCTATTGGTGGGTAATGCCGATGACAGGGCACAAGCACTCATATCTAAGGTGTTTGGGCTACAGTCACAGTTTGTGCCTCACAGAAGCTACCTGAACAAGCCAACAAACCCAGCCTGGTTTGGTTATAGGTGTCATGAGGCTGCTGAGAAAAAGCATTCTGCATGGCGAAAATTCAAGCAACGGCCATCTCAGCGAAATAAATTCCTGCATCAAGAAGCCTGTAAGAGAATGAATGCCACCAGCAAATGGGCAAGAAAACATTGGGCTGAAAACTTAAGGAGGAAGCTGACTGGACCAGGAGTTGGAAGCAAGACTTGGTGGACTCTTGTCAAGGAAATACAAGGTACCTTCCACCATGAGAATGTGCCTCCCCTCAGCAGCCCAGACGGCTCAACAGCTACTAGCAGCGAAGACAAAGCATCACTCCTGGCAAAGATGTTTTCAGATAAAATTATGGTAGATGATCCAAACAGACCTTCACCTACTCTGGCACAAGAGACAGAGGAAACGATCACAAATGCCTCAGTAACAACTAAGCAGGTCCAAAGACTTCTGGAAGCATTTGATGTGACAAAAGCCACTGGCCCAGACAATATCAGCCCACGCCTGCTCAAACAATGTGCTAAGGAGCTGGCAGGTCCTCTCACTAGTCTTTGGTGCATGCCTCAGAGAGAACAAATGGCCCGCAATTTGAAAGGAGGCAAACGTCATCCCTGTCCACAAAAAGAATGCAAGGACGGAACCCAAAAACTACAGGCACATTTCTTTTCTCTCTGTCATAGGCAAAGTGTTTGAGAGGGTAGTGACTGCAACCATCTGTGCACACTTGGAAAACAATAATCTCCATTCAGAGAAACAATTTGGCTTCAGACCTGGATGTTCAACCTCAGATCTTCTCTTCCTCGCACAAGATTGGCAGAACTCCCTTGATGAGGGCCTGGACACCATTGTGGTAGCCCTAGACATTGCTGGGGCCTTCGACAGAGTATGGCACTAAGGCCTTACCAAAAAAACTCAAGGCCAAGGGCATCCAAGGCAGCCTGCTGATGTTACTGGAAGATTACCTTCAGGGGAGGACTCTACGAGTGGTCATCAATGGGCGAACTTCCAGACCAGCACCTGTATGAGCCTTGGTTCCACAAGGCTCAGTTTTGGGGCCTATCCCGTGGAACTTGTAGATTGACAATCTTCTCCGACAGTTACCAGCAGTGAAGGCATATGCAGATGACTGCACACAATCCTACTCCTACTGCCGTGGTGACAGCCAACGTGCTATCACTGTCATTAACAGGCAATTGAAGCTGGTGGAGGAGTGGGGAAAGATGTGGCAGGTCAACTTTGCATCAGAGAAGACTCAAGCAATGGTGATATCCCGGTTTCCAGCTGCCTCTGAGGCCTTGTCTGAACCGCTGCAGTTTGGAGGCACGAGTCTGCCAATCCAGAATCAATTAAAAATTCTGGGGGTAACGGTAGACCATGAGCCATACGATACGACCATCACGTGGATGCTGTTTCCCGACAGGCCTCCCAGCGGGTGTCTGCCCTACGCAGGGTGGCAGGCAGCCTTGATGAAAGGGGTATCAACACACTATACAAGGCTCAAATCAAACCCTACATGGAATATGGAGTCTTTTCGTGGATGTCTAGTGCTGCCACACACATGAAGAGACTGGATGCAGTACAGCGTCGTGTTATGCAACTGGTGGAGACAGACAATGGCCTAGTCTCTCCAGTATAACATCCCTGGAACACCGTCGGGATGTGTCAGCACTTGTGGTCTGTCACAAGGCTCAGGTGCAGCACACTCCCCACCTGGCTCCACTGTGTCTTCCTTCTTGCACCACTCCAAGGGTCACAAGAACGGCGCAAACCACTGATGAACGTGTGGCAGCACCTCGCTCACACACGTCACAGCATCAGCGAACCTACACAGCCAGGACTGCACGTCTGTGGAATAGTTTCACGGCAGCCACACCTGGTGTAACAAGGATGTCTACACACCAAGTAAAGCTGGCTGCAAATAGATGGAGAAAAATACTCCCTACCCCGCTGCTGTTACCCACATAAAATAATGAAGCATAAACATATACTTTGCAATTCATTTTTTTTTATATAACTCTAATAGTAGAAATAGGAGATACATTAGATTTATTTACTGTATTGTAACCAAGTATTATAATTATTTTAATTTACTGTATTGTAACCAAGTAACATGATTATTTTTTAAGTTCACTCTTTTCAAATAGCCCCATGAGCCAAAGTGAGGCTTTAAGACTATGTAGTAATACTTATGTAAATTGTTTAAATAAAAGAGAGAGAGAGAGAGAGAGAGAGAGAGAGAGAGAGAGAAGAAAAACGAGAAAAAGAAGGGAGACATGAGAGAGAGGGTGTGAGTGGGACACTCACTAGATCTGACAGAAAAACACTGAGGATCTGTCTTTCTTTCTGTCCTCACCTCCATCGCAGGAGATAAGAACTTCTCGGAGATAGTGGGAGATTAATGCTGACATGGGTGGAGGAAGGGAGGAGGACATGGTCGTGGAAGGTAGTGGACAGTGTGGTGGGGGGTGTTGGAGAGGGTGGTGGATAAATTGGTGGAAAGAGAGGTGGAGGGTGGTTGGAAATGCAGTAGTAGTAACGGGTGATGAAGAAGAAGGTGACTAATATAATGAGTGGAGATGGTGGGGACTAATGTCATGGGTGATGGAGAGGGTGGTGAAAATTAGCGTAACAGGGGGTAGAGTGGTGGAGAGAGGCAGACGGGTTGTGGAGATGGTGCTGATGGAGAGGGTTGTGATGGAGAGGGTGGTGGTGGAGAGGAGGTTCGGGAGGGCGGTGGAGAGAGTGATGCAGAAAGTGACTGTTGTGGTTGGTTGATGGTACGTGGGAATACAAAGGATGTGTAGATAACAGGAGGCAGATTTCCCCCAAACGAGGTTGTTTATTGTGATTAAACTAATTGCACCAAGGACCTAACCAGACTGTGTGAGCCGAGGACAGACGGGGAAAAGTGAAAAGGGAATATGAATAGATGATGATAAGGAAGAAGAATGAAATGATGGTGATGGTGATGACAAATGGGGGAACGGAAAGGAGGTAAGGTGGCATAAGGTAATAGAAGGACATGATAATGATGATGATGATGATGATGACGATGATGGATGATGATGAGACGGAGGAGGAGGAGGAGGAGGTGATGCTGGTGGAGGTGGAGGAAAAGGAAAAAGAAGAAGCAAGAGGAAAGGGAGAGGTGAGGTGAAGTGGGATGAGATGAGGCGGTGTGTGAGAAATACTGATAACCTTCTGTAGTACCCTGGGGAAGGAAGCAAAAGGTGATGGAAGAAGCAGAGAAAAGTGGAGAAGGAAGAGGCAAGGAGGAGAGCAAACAGAAGATATGAGGATAGAAGTAGAAAATTACATGGGTGTGCAAAAGTGGTCATGAAAAATTAAATCTAATTAGTTATTTGTTTTTGCACTTATGAACACAGAAAAATAATACATTTTTCCATGACATCATATTATAATATAAAATTAAAAAGATATTTAATTAAAATATATCAAAGTAAAAAATTCAGTCGATCTATACAATACTGTACTAAAATAACTGGAAATGAAAATAATCAATGTAATTGTTTAAACATCTATCTATCTATCAATAAAGGAAACACTACATTCCATGACTCAAATATATCTTCTCTAGTCTTTGTAACTTCTCAGTTTTTCTGCTCCAAAACTTCGTTAGGTGGCCAGTCGCCTGTACACTTTTTCTGGGGCATCCCTCTGAATCATCCAGCAATTGTCCGCCATCATACTGACATCCGAATGTCTCTGGTACCTTCTTTCCATGTCCTTGATATCCTGATGGAGTTTTTCAACCTATTCTTCATTCACCACTCCCAAGTTTTCGGGGGAAAATTCTAAATGCAAATTCAGAAATTGAACACTGAGACTCATGTTTCAACCCAACTTCTTAAACTTGACCAACAACTTTCTCATGATTTCTTTGTAATCTGGATTCTTATTGCAACCTAAAAACTGAGAAATTACACCTTTAAATGATACTCAAGGTCTCGTCAACGCATCATCAAATTCTGCATCAGATATCAGTTTTCTCATATCAGGTCCAGTATTTATGTCCTCTTTCAATTCAACTTCAGACAAGTGTCACGGGGTGATGTGCATTTAAGATAAAATGCTAAATATTACTTGAAAGTAGAGACAAAGAATTGAGTTGTGAAAATCAAGCAGTAAGTTTTACTTTATGCCGGCTTAATTCGCCGATTCTCTAAGGACGTGAATTTTATAAACTTTCTCAACAGTACACAGCAGAGAGTAATCTCTCACAAGTGCTGGTTGTTAGTACTGTTAGCCTCTTGAGATAGTAACTCCACCCCTGATAATCAATAACTAATACTAATAATAATGGACAGGTTCTTGTCGGTGCTTAACTCCTGGCTGGCACAACGGATTTAAGTTTAATACAAAAGAACCTGCCTAAATACCAGTTATGAATAATGTAAGGAGTTTGTGTAAACTAGGAGCGGCAAACTAAATTAAGCTTAATATGGAGAAATGAAACACGATTCTAATTACATTAAGCTCAAAGAAAGGGACTATAAATTTATTGATTACAATAAAATAAATTTACATTATGTGAGTCTCAAAATGAACTCAAAAGGGGAATTCACGGTCAGAGGGACTCATGAATTCAAATAACAAAGGAAATACACTCGCTCATTCAAAAGCTAATCGAACTTAAACCTAGAAAAACGAACAGAAATACTGGTCAGTGGAGGGATGGAGCCGAAGCTATGAAAGACTGGGAGTCTGCGTGTCAAACATCAAGTGCTGCTATTCACTGCTAAGCTCACTTCGCCAATCATCGTCTAGGTGGAGATCCAGGAAATAGCCTTACAACAGAGATGCTGCTCTCTACACTGGGCACAAACGATCCTACCCTCGAGGCGGTCCAAAACTGACTAAGTTCAAACTGGGAAGAGGGGTACGAGATGGCCGTGTTCGCTGGACGCGGGCAAGGCCTAACTTCAACGGTCAACGGAGAGAGGGCGAATGATATACACACGCAATAAAATCACTCAGTGAAACCACATGCGACACAACGGTCATGCATAATCAGTCTGTTTTACTGTGAGGAAAAACAGTCAACATATTCGCAGACCATGGTATAAGTAGATGCTCTGTTGCATAGGATTATAGCTACTTTGAGTGCTGGACAGCTATTGGCTTGTTGTGCGAAAATGTTGTGCGGTCATCATACTGATGGATCACGCGGAGGTAATGAGAGACTATATTTGCATAATGAATGCATATCTTGTATTATAATACTGTACTTGAAGTAACTATGTTATGGATGATCAGTCCACAAATGATGTCGCCTTCTTCTAAGTGCTATTTCATTAGTCTGGATAGTTGTGACACAACATTCACAAACATTAATCATTGTTTATTATATTCTCTTTACAACATTCATACATTAGTTTTTATACAAGTATTGCACATTCAGGCCCTCCATAGCTCCAGACACATTATACTATTTAATCATGTGTCTACACTCACACACTGTTCATCCAGAGGTAGCAATAATACCTTTACCATACATGTTTGTCCGTTGTCTGCCATTATAGCACAAGGTTTTAGTATGCCGCCACGGCTACACAAAGTATATCGGTGGCGTGATGCTGCTAGGAGAATGTAAAATTGCATATAATTTACGTGTGTTTGTGCAGGGAGTCTGGTAATACACTTCACCGACCTATTCACACTCATGCCAAGATATTAGCCGAAGTCGAGGATTTGGTGACACTACTGACTGACCATTGAACACTGTTTCACCTCAGAACAGTATGAATCAGGTCCTGTTTTCAATTAATAGAAACATTAGGTAACAGAGTGAACAATGCATTTTTATATGTAAAGTAAGGAGTGTTTTATGCACCGTGTCATCATACAGGCTTATGCAGTACAACAGCCAAGGATAAGCTGGACCTACGGTAGGATAAAGGTTGAGTGCTGCTGTAGCGACCAAGTAAACGTAAGCAACATTGGTGCACCAGCGCATGTATGGTAAAACCCAACCACCGCCTCTTTAGGCAAAATACCCACGGGTTCCGAAGCTACCCCACGTCATCCAGTAGATTTTCACAAGGTCATTGACAAGGCTGCAATCTCGTCGTAATAATGCGATATGATAAGGAAGTCAATATCAGGTCTCGATACCCATTATACGAGGAAGGGCGGGAATTTTGTGTGTGTGTGTGTGTGTGTGTGTGTGTGTGTGTGTGTGTGAGAGAGAGAGAGAGAGAGACACACACACACACACACACACACACACACACACACAGACTGGTGCATTCATAGTGTCATTACAAGTTGCTGCAATACGACATAACAGACCCAGGGAAGGATAGGGTGGTCCACGTCTCTGTAACAGTGAATACTGGCCCGATACTATCCTTCCAGTTTCAACGACAGAAAATGGACACACAATATTAATCGTAGGACAAAGGGAAGCAGGACCTAAAATATCATGACGTGTAATGTGTACTCTGCATTGTGGTGGTGGTGATTGTAGATGGGAAGCGAAATGTAGTATTGTGTAGTTGTTTAGAGCCATCATACGAGATTCATAATAACCTCAAGTTAGACAATAGATTTTGATATTACCGGTATCAGTGATGCCGTGTCCCATGGCGCTAAACATTGAAAACGATAATCCCAAGGCAGTTAGATACAGAACAGAATATCTGGTAGGTAAGGAGGGGGACTTGAGGAGAGGTCAGTCAGTGGAAGGAGGTATTAGATAAGGAAGGAAATGTTGCTAAAATAGAGAGGGTGCTTTGGTTTGACGACCCTGGTTGGTGGCAAGGTGTGTGTGGAAGTGGACTGTTATGGAGCAGAAGCGAGTTAGGAGGTGCGCAGGTGGGAGTAGGATCATCACCAACATATGTGATGTTTGGTGTTGGTAAGGGAAATGTTGCTCCCTCTGTATTAACAGTGTGTGAGTGTAGACACACGATTAAATAGTATAATGCGTCTGGAGAGAGAGAGAGAGAGAGAGAGTCTCTTTCTCTCTCTCTCTCACACACACACACACACATACACAAAATTCCGGCCCCTCCTCGTATCGAGACCTGATATTGACTTCCTTATCATATCGCATCATTGCGACGAGATTGCAGCCTTTTCAATGACCTTGTGAAAATCCACTGCATGATGTCGGGTAGCTTCAGAACCCGTGGGTATTTTGCCTAAAGCGCGGTGGTTGGGTTTTACCATACATACGCTGGTGCACCAATGTTGCTTACGTTTACTTGGACGCTCCAATAGCACTCAATCTTTATCCTACCGTAGGTCCAGCTTATCCTTGGCTGTGTAATACTGCATAAGCCTGTATGATGACATGGTGCATATAACACTCCTTACTTTACATATAAAAATGCGTTGTTCAGTCTATTACCTAATGTTTCTATTAAATGAAAACAGGACCTGATTCATACTGTTCTAAGGTGAAAGAGTGTTCAATGGTCAGTCAGTATTGTCACCAAATCTGCGACTTCGGCTACTATCTTGGCATGAGTGTGAAGTGCATTCCCAGACTCCCTGCACAAACACACGTAAACTATACACAATTTTACACTCTCCTAGCAGGATCACGCCACCGATATATTTTGTGTAGCCGTGGCCACATACTAAAATCTTGTGCTATAATGGCAGACAACGGACAGACATGCATGGTAAAGGTAATATTGCTACCTCTGGATGAACAGTGTGTGGGTGCAGACACATGATTAAATAGTATAATGTGTCTGGAGCTAAGGAAGGCCTGAATGTGCAACACTTGTGTAAAAGCTAATGTATCAATGTTTTAAAGAGAATGTAATAAACGATGATTAATGTTTGTGGATGTTGTGTCACAACTATCCAGACTAATGAAATAGCACCTAGAAGAAGGCGACATCATTTGTGGGCTGATCATCCATAACATAGTTACTTCAATTATTTTAATACAAGATATGCATTCATTATTCAAGTCCAGTATCTCATTACCTCCGCGTGATCCATCAGTACGATGACTGCACAACATTTTCGCACAACAAGCCAATAGCTGTCCAGCACTCAAAGTAGCTATAATCCTATGCAACAGAACATCTACTTATACCATGGTTTGCGAATATATTGACTATTTTTCCTCATAGTAAAACAGACTGATTATGCATGACCGTTGTGTCACATGCATAATCATTAATCATTTATGGCTACCCTGGTTTAGCCCCCAAAATGTTCCAGGAGTTGACTCGCACACTCACTAGACTCAAGTGAACCACGTTTCGAGACACCGAACATCACGCCTAACATTTATGCTCAGCTACAGTTCTTCACCACATTAGGCTACATGACGAACATTAAAGACTCCATCATTCATCTAATACTCGTTATTGCATACAGGGTTACAGATGACCTCAGTACATCTGTATGATCACATCCTTCATCATTATAAACGAAACATGAAGTTTCGATACATGCTCTCCAACTACCTGTCCCTCCTCCTCTCCGTTCCCCGTCGCTTCGCAGTCATCTCCTGTTACAAAGGCAATGGGAACCAATGGCATTACTATTTGTTTTGCTCTTTACCTTCCACTATAAATACGTGGCAAACACTTGTATTTGCAGCGTATAACTTGATAGAACATGTTTCTGTGGGTGCTAGATACTGTAGCGGAGGGGAAGCTCTGCCGTGTCTGCTCATTCACTTACTATTACTACAATGTAAACAAACACAGTGGTGCCACATTTCACCAAACACACCACCCTCTGTACTCGTTAGAAGTGAAGGTAACTGTACGTTAAGAATTTCCCCCAGGACAGCCTTAAACACCCTCCAACTAAAGCAATCAGCAAACCGAGGTCCTGTCCCAATATCTGTTAGGATCCGTCAGAAAGCCTTGTTTTCTGGATCCTACTTCATAGCATCCACAAAGGGGAAAAGTGTAAAATGATGATGATGATGACTGGAATCATTATTATTATTATTTTTATTTTTATTATTATTATTATTTTTTCATTATTATTATTATCATTAGTCGTTATCATTATTATTTTTATTATTCGTATAATTATTGTTATTATTATTATTATCATTCTTATTGATAATAATCATCATCATCATCATCATCACCATCATCATCATCATCATCATCATCATCATCATCATTATCATCTTCATCATCATCCGGACCTCCTTTCCCACCCAAGGGCAGGGTGAGTAGTAGCAATGTCCAGACAGCCCAAAATTGCCCAATCCAATGGGCCATGCTTCCATTCACTTATCATTCAAGCCCCCAGAATCCTGGCTCTCTCGGATACGCCAAACACATTCACCACGTTCTGTAGCTTCACATAATCGTATCCGACAGAGTCAATCCAGACGCTGCCACGTTAAAAAGGGGTGCCAAAAATCCCTGATCATGCACTTCTCCTCACAAAATTCATCCAGCCAGCTCGATCTCCTGTCAGTTTCCTAGCCTTACCGACTTCCAAACCTCTCTTCCTCACACATTCATCCATCATATCTCTCCACCTTCTCCTTGGCCTACCTCGTCTCCTCACTCCTTCGAATTCGCTCAGATATACCTTCTTCACCACTCTATTGTTATCCATTCTCTCCACATGACCATACCATCTCAGTACACTCTCTTCAATTCTGGTGTCCACCTACTTCCTCACTCCGCGTCTTTCACGAATCACATTATTTCGTATCCTATCCACCCTCTGTACTCCACATACATTCCTCAGCAGTCCCATCTGCCCTGTACACTAATAATAATAATAATAATAATAATAATAATAATAATAACAATAATAATAATAATAATAATAATAATATTATTATTATTATTATTATTATTATTATTATTATTTATTTTATTATTATTATTATTATTGCTGCTGCTGCTACTACTACTACTACTACTACTACTACTACTATAATACTACTACTGCTACTACTACTACTACTACTACCACCACTATTACTATTACTACTACTACTAGTACTATAATAATTACTATTATTATGATCATCATCATCATCATCATCATCATCATCATCATAATACATAAAATCATTATTATTATTTTATTACTATTATTATTATTTCTATTATTATTATTAATAATATTATTATTATTATGATTTTATTATTATTATTATTATTATTATTATTATAAAAATTAAGATCAAGTCCCCCAGAAAATTACAAGGGAGTAAATAATTATGTAGGCCTTCATTACCGTGGGGGCAAAACTGGCGCCAAGGCGTGTCCCAGGCACCGCCGGCCTAGCAAAATTAACATGCAAATTTCAGCACTTGGGCTTATCTGAACGTTTTTTGATAATCATTTTTTATATATACGTTTTTCTGTATATTTTTTGTTCCCCCTCACTGGAAGCGTTTTGCATACTGGAAGTTGCCTCCCTTTCGTTGTGTGCCCTCCTTTCAAGGGACAGGGAGGGGGCTCAGGGACGTTCGCGTAGCTGAACGAGTTTTAACCGGTTATGTGAATGCAACCACGTGAAGGCGTCGTTTTGCAGCAGCAGTAGGCACGTAAAAATAGAGAAAGAACTGATGGACATTTGTACAGCTGCGTGCCACCACGTGAAGGCGTCCTTTTCCAACAGCATCAGGCCAGTAAACCCGGGTATTGCCTGGCCAATGACCACCATAAAGTACTGGGTAGGGGCCATTTCCCTCACTGCACCAGTAGCAGACGGGTTGGAACCGCCATCTTGCTTTTCTCTGGGCGGGACAAGATGGCAGGTTATCATGTCCTCGGGGGGAATATTGGAGATTACGGGACGCTCTTACAAGTCGGCTCGGAAACTCCTTAGCAATCTCGCCCGCCGGTAAAAATGTCGTCCCGTAATGCCGATGTCTCATTCGGGTCCGATTCCATTCCGGACGGTAAAGATACGTGACGAGAACCAAATGACAGAAAAATACCAACTCGATTACCTGCACTGCATGTCCCACTTTGCCGACAGGTTTCCTGCTGCTGCTGAATCTGGGTGACTATAGTTCATTCACCCTGATTTGGCACAGATTTTCGTCTTCCTGCAGCTTTTATTACGTAGCTCAGTTATGAATAAGAAAATGTTGTGGCTCTGCATCCTTTTTATAGCACTTACTCGTGCCTAGCATAGAATTATAGTGTTATACCATAATTATTTGGGCCAGACTGTAGTCTTTTGCAGCTTGTATCATGTGGTTTAATGGTAGAATAATAAAAAAAAAAAAAAAATGATGCGGCTCTACATCCTTTCTATGGCACATCTTGATGACCAGCATTATACGAGTAATCTAGTGGCAATTTACCTTTGCAACTCGCTATTCAAGAAGGAAGGAGGGCAGTTTTATATCAAGTTAAAGTGAAAAGAATGTAGTCCCCCCAGGAGAGCCGAAGCTTCCCGGATGTCCGGTGTTGATTAGGCTGATTTCGAGCACCGTGTTTTGATGTCTCACGGGAGTAGCAGGAAGCAACCAGAAAAAAAAAAATGAGTAGAAAAGTACAAGGCTAGATAAAGTTGGAGCCAACCTTTAGGTCTCGGGCGTCTCCAGCAGCAGGTAAAGTACAGCTGGCATCGAAAGTCCTGTCGCCTCTTGAGTTTTTTCTTCCTGTGCGCTTAAGAATACAACGCGGTGAAGCCCTAGCAACCGACACTGATAACTTGATGACTCGTATCAGTGTCATAAGTGGCATTTATTGAAGGTCCACCACACTTATTTTCAAAGACCGTGGATAGAGAAGCAAGAGAAATGTCATGACTTTTGATGGCGGCTGTATATTCCTTGACGTTTTACCCTTTACACTTTCCATTTTAATTTGCTATCCAGGTGATTTATTTAAGATTAAGAGGGTCCATTGCAACTGAAAGGGTAAGGTGCAGTCAACAGTAACCCATTCAAAGATAAGGAGCCTTCGTAAGTTGAACTGCATTACCAGGAGAGAGAGAGAGAGAGAGAGAGAGAGAGAGAGAGAGAGAGAGAGAGAGAGAGAGAGCAGGAAATACATGGAAGTGAAGGGATTAAGGGTTTGTAGTGCTCTTGAAACACACACACACACACACACACACACACACACACACACACACACACACACACACACACACACACACACACACACACACAGAAACAGAGAGAGAGAGAGAGAGAGAGAGAGAGAGAGAGAGAGAGAGAAGCTTACGAGAATATGGTCGAAACACATTACACTAGAGAAAAATGTGTGAAATATGGACATAGCACATTATATTAGAGACATAAAAATACAAGAAATGACCGACACAATACACTACAGAAAAAAAGTAGGCCTGACACAGTATATTAGGAAATATATATATACTTAAGAACATATGACCGTAAAGCAGTATATACTTTTTAATAACTGTAATATCCCTAAACACAAATCATGTTTTGAAAAATATTATCATCCCTAGCTTGTACAGTACGTGGTTAGGATTTAGAAAGAGGGAGGAAAGAGAATAAAAATAGATCTTTCAGCTAACATTAAATCTAATGCGTTAAGGACAAAAAAGATGCAACAGGTATGGTAATTAGAATACACTAAGCAAAAGTAAATAAAAATTGATAAAGAACTTAAGAAAAAAACATTAGGGTATCGAGAATGTATAGTAGAAGGTGTCCACTATGTAAATATCATTGATATAGAGAACAGATAGAGAGATAAATAGACTTATGTGGGTATGGATATAGATAAACATATTGACACATAGATGTAGATGAATAAATATTGACAGATGGACGGATAGATAGATAGACAGACTGAGTAAATAGATAGGTAACAGATGAGATAGAGGAACGAGGGATTAAACAATTAAGAACCAAAATAAAAACACTTACGATTTTGCAGAAACCTCTATTATCAAAATTTTAACAATATCCGAAATAATAATAATAAAACAAATAGTTGCATGTAATGTCCACTGGGGAGGACGGGAGTGGAGTTTCCATTAAAAAAAAAAAAATTGTGAGAACGCTCCTAAAAAGCTCATTGCACGATGCGTCTTGAGAAAAAGAGAAAAGAAGGTGAAAAAAGGAGAAAAATGTCCTAACACCGCGAAAACGGGGCTTACCCTTTCAGTATGTTAATGCTGGTGGTGTGGAGAGGGGCGCCTTCACGGGGTGGCATCGATACCACTAGGCTGCTACATCCCCTTGCGATACAAACATCTTTCAGCTACTTCCCTATACCCCGAAAGGGGGATGGTGACTGCAAAGAAAAGACAACTGAAACCAGCGGTCTACTGGGCTCACATTTTAGGTGAGCCTTGGATCACAAAAACTACAAAGGCAGAAACAATAATAACAACAGTAAGTACGATAATGCGGCTTTATTTCATTCTTGTTGCTTTTTGGTGATTTTATTCCGTTCAGGAGAGAGATTCCTAAATGAAGCAGATATTGCTTTCATTAACCCTTCAGTGCCAAATGTTTTTCCTAAGCTAACCAAAAACAAAACAAAAAAAACAAAAAAAATCGCATGGAAGAAGCAATAAAACACTAGAAAAGACATCATTGTTCTGAAGGTGCTGAATAGACCATATCTTACCTTCCACCGTTAACTCATATTGTAAATGAAATAGGAAATCAAACAAAAGAAACAAAGCCATGATAAACCGGTGCTTACATGATGCAGCGTCAGGTAGAAGGTAGAACAGTAGATAGGCTGATAAAGATACAGAAGTGACGACAGAGACAGGCAGACAGAGAAACAGACAGAAAATTATGCAGAAAATAAAGGATGACATAGATAAATATATAGGCAGATGAAGAAACGAAACCAGATGAACAGACAGACAGACAGACAGACAGACAAAAAATTATGTAGAGTGCAAGGAATCTGGACGTGTGATGATGATAATGATAACGATGACGATGTGATGATGATGATAATGATGATGACGATGATGATGGAAGGAGAAAAACAAAGCTATGGAGAAGTCATTGGTGTTGTTTTCATTTCCCTCGAGACAATATTATCCTTCCTCACCTCCGCCCCACACCTCATTTTCCTGGGATCATCTGTTTTCCTTTCTCGTCAGCTTAACATTATTCCTTCTTCATTCTTCCTTTTTTTTTTTCTTTTTTTTTTTAATCCTCTTTTCCACATGCTATATTTTTAAAGGATCATTTTCTTTCTTTTTTCCGCCATATCTCAACACATTATCATTATCTCTCCTCACCTCTGTCACACACCTCACTTTTCTAGACCCCCTTTTATTTAATTTTCCTTTCTCTTTTTCCTAACATTGCCCATGCTCGCCTCCCGTGCACACATCATTCTTCCATTTTTTTTTCCCCTCATCAGTGGTATAGGCTTAACAGACATGTAACTGCAAGGTGTGACCCATGGTGTGACCCAAATAAACCTCTGGCAGTCTGATGACAACTCTCTCTCTCTCTCTCTCTCTCTCTCTCTCTCTCTCTCTCTCTCTCTCTCTCTCTCTCCTGTCTGGATGGGAATGAAGCTAATGTGAATGTTGACTGTGATCTGAAGTTTGATAATGATGTGAATGTTCATTGTGGTATGAATAATGATTGTTACGTGAATGTTGATTGTGGTGTGGGTGTTGACTGTGGTGTGAATGTTCACTGGTACGAGCAAGCAAGCGTAGCGAAGCAATGTTTTCCCTACGTTCACCTGAGAAATGAGCAGCGCAACACAGCTTAGCCCGGCCCGACATGACACAGCCCGACCGCGATGGTTTTCAGAGGCTAATTTTTTTTTTACTATGTAAGACAGAGAAGAGATTCTTTCAGCAGGTAGTAGAAACATTCAATAAATTTCGTTTTTAGTTGTATATATACTCATGGACCCAAAGTAACCCCTTGGAATCCCAGCTTTCCAAGGGAATGTACCGAGGGTTTCAACTGACATGCTCCACTATGAAATCGATGTAAAGCACTATGAAAGTGACATGCGAGATATGAGTTGTTCTTCATTTTCATATCGCGCGCGTGCGAGCGCGCCTTTGTGTGTGTGTGTGTGTGTGTGTGTGTGTGTGTGTGTGTGTGTGTGTGTGTGTGTGTGTGTGTTCTTACCTAATTGTATCTTTACAGTAATGAGTCAAGCTCGTACTGTCCCGTGTCTTAAACCATATTTATCGTACATATCCTTAAATTTGTGAATTGTTTTGGCACACACTATTTCATTCGGTAGTGCATTCCATTGATCAATTGCTCTGTTTGGGAAACTGAATTTCCTTACGTCTTTATCACCTCTCTTCTTATGCAGTTTTTTGCAGTGTTCTCTTGCTGATGCTTCTCCATATGTTAAGTAATCATTTATGTCTATTTTCTCCTTCCCTGATATGCACGTATATAGCATTATCATGTCACCTCTTTTCCTTCTCTCCTGTAGTGTTGGTAGATTCAGTTTATTTAGTCTTTCTTCGTAGCTTAGGTCCCTTAAGCTTGGTATCCATCTTGTAGCGGCCCTTTGAACTTTTTCAATCTTGTCTATGTGCTTTTTGAGATGAGGACTCCAGACTACTGATGCATATTCCAGGGTTGGTCTAATGAATGATGTTATATCCTTTTTAGCATGTCTTCATTTATGTATGTGAATGCTATTCTCATATTTGCAAGCAGTGTATACATGTTCCGTATCTTCCCGCTGATGTGGTCAGCCGGAGATAGTCTGTTATCGATAATCACATCTGGGTCTAGATAGTCTGTTATTAATAATCACACCTAGGTCTTTCTCTCTTTCTGATGTGTATAGGGTTTTATTTCCTAACTTATAATCCCAATCAGGTCTTTTTCCACTTTTACCAAACTTGATTACATGACACTTGTCCACATTGAATTCCATTTGCCATGTACTACTCCATTCATGAAGTTTATTTAATTTTTCTTGTAGCTCTTTACAAGAGTCTGTGTTAGTAATTCTCCTTTGTATTTTTGCATCATCTGCAGACATATTCAGATAGCTCTCATTTCCAGTGTTACTGTTTATATCATTTATATACACTAAAAACATGCTTGGTGCCAGCACTGAACTCTGTGGTACTTCACTAGTCACTTCTTTCCATGATGAGTAGTTTCCTCTTAGTACTGTTCTCATTTCTCTTTTTATGAGAAAGTCTTGCATCCAACAAAACAGTTTGCCTCGAATTCCTCCTTGATGGTACAGTTTCCATAAAACTCTTTGGTGTGGTACTGTGTCAAAAGCTTTCTTGAAATCTAAATAGATACTGTCCACCCATCCTTCCCTTTCCTGTATTGTGTTTGTTACTCTGTCATAATAGCTCAACAGATTAGTAACACATGATTTTCCTTTTCTGAAACCAAACTGTCTTTCTTTTATCATACTGTGTTCTTCTAGATGATTTACCCAAGCTTTTCTTATAAGCTTTTCTAATACCTTGCTTACAACACTGGTCAGTGATACTGGTCGGTAGTTGAGTGGATTTTGTCTATTTCCTTTCTTGAATAAGGGGACAATATTTGCTTTTTTCCAAATATTAGGTAGTTTACCTTGACTCAAGGATTTCTTGAAAATTAAAAATAATGGTTTACTTTACTCCTTTGCACATTCTCGTAATACCCAACATGAAATTTCATCAGGACCACTTGCTTTTCCTCTGTCTAATCTACTTAACTCCTCCTGTATTACTTTTTCTGCTATTTGTATATCTGGTAGTATGTGTGGACATGCATTATCCACATAGTCCCTCTCAAAATTTTTTTCTTCTGTAAAAACTAATTGGAAATTCTTATTTAGTGCTTCACAAATATCTTTCTCTTGTGTATAAGTGATTCTCTCGTCCGTAATGGATTGTATTATATCTTTTACTTTGGTTTTGCTTCTGATATAGCTGTAAAACAGCATTGGTTGATCACTACTTTTATTTATTATATCCTCCTCAAACTGTTTCTGGGCTTCCCTCCTTATTCTTGTATAATCGTTTCTTGCCTGTTTGTGATTATTATACGCCCTTTCACTATTGTGTCTTCTGTATCTATTCCACAACAAATCTCTTCTTTCTTTTGATTTTTTACATTCTGTATTGAACCATTTCTGTATTTTCTTATCTGCTTCTTTGTGCTGTGGGATGTACTTCTGGACTCCTATTTCATAATATTCACAGATTTTTTTATATACGGCATTTAAATCTTGTCCTCTAAGCTCATTTTCCCAATCAACTTCTAAGAAATACTTCTTTAGGTCTTGATAATTTCCCTTTTTATAGTTTAGGCTCTTTTTGTAACTGTCATTGCTGTTTACTATGTCATATGCTATCCTGAAGTTATAATTTAGTACTGCATGATCGCTTTTGCCGAGTGGAGGGTGATATATTAAACTGTCAATATCATTTTCTTGCCTAGTAAATATTAGATCTAGCACTGAAGGTACATCAAGTCCTCTTTTTCTGGTGGTTTCCCTCACATGTTGCGTTAGGAAAAACTCTTGCACGAGATCCAGGAGCTTTTGGTCCCAACAGCTTTCTTGGTTAATTACATCTAGAGTATTCCAATTTATATTTGTATTGAAATCCCCAGTTAGTATAATTCTTTCCGATTTCTCTTCCATTTTATGTAGTAATGATCTTAAACTCTGAATAGTACTCTCTGCCAGGTCCTCATATTCGTCTCTTTCCCATGTGTTTGATCTGGGTGGCATGTACAAATTGGCTACAATTACTTTATCTTCAGATGTGTTGATCTCTACTGCAATCAGTTCTACTTGTGATGGTATATCTAGTTTTATTTCATTGACTTTTAGATTTTTCTTAGTTAATATTATAATTCCTCCTCCTTTTTTCAAATTTCTGTCTCTTCTCCATATATTGTATTCCTCTAAGTTTAGTGTGTCATTGGATATCCTTGGTGTTAATTTTGTTTCAGTTAGGCATATTATTTGTGGTTCATTTTCTCTGACATAATCATTCATCTCTAGTAATTTAGATACCATTCCATCCACATTTGAGTACATCAACTTTATCATCCTGTTTATATACTTGTCATGACATTGTTCTACTACCTTCCTCCTTTTTATTCCATCCTGTTTGTGTACCACTTTTGTACTGCAGTCCTATTACTTTGTAAAAAAAATTCTTCTTCTCCTCTTCTGATCTTCCCTCATTTTTTGTTTTTGCTTCCTCCCTTTTCTCTTTCAGTAATTCCAGTTCCTCTTGTGTTAGGCATCTTTTTATCCATACATTTTTTAACTCCTCTTTTTCCATAAGATTCTTTGCATTTTTTAGTATCTCTTCCACAGTGTTTACACTCTGGAAAGTCACCTTTAGAGGTCTTGTCTTGCTTTTCTCGTATTTCCCTAACCTTTTGTGTTCCTCTATGTCTTTACTATAGATTTCCTCTGATACTTCTTTCAGTAAGCTCATTACATTTGCCATCTCCCTTTTGTCTCTTGTGATCTTGTTTTTTACTTCTTCCTCTTCGATACCAGTGATTACTATAGATTTGTTTATATCTACTGAATCTCTGACTAACTTTGGATTGTTTTGGATTATTCTTTTCACTTCCTTTTTAATGCTTTTTTCCTCCACCCTTGTTTCTAAGTCTTTCTTTACTTTCACCATTTCAGCATATGTGGTTTCCACATCATTTTTGTAGCTTTGCACAGCTTCATTCACCTGTGTTATCTTCTCCTCAATATCACTGCTCTGGTCTATAAGACTGCTTACTTGCCTAATTGTCTCTGTGTCATTTTTGAACTCTTCCATAACACTCTCGTGATTGACTACTGTACTTGTCATTTCACTCATTTTCTTCCTAAGTGTACTCAATTCCACTGTTAGTTCACTGATGGTTGTGTCTTTCTTACTGGCCTCCCTTCCTAGTTTTTCTATTTCTTCCTTTTGCAAGTGCATCTGCTTCTTTATTTCATCAATTTCATGTTTGAAAGCCATTTCTAGTTTGTGTACACGTTCAACCAGTCTATTGTGAGTCTCCACTTCAACCAGTTCTTGGTAGAAATCATCATTTTGCTTTTTACCTTTTCTTTTCCAAATTTGCTTTACTAAAGTATGTATCCATTTTGCAATACTAAAAGAACAGAGTATGTACTTACAGAGTATGTACACTTTCCTCATGTTGCTGTAGTCTAAACAAACCTCAGCTGACTCAGCGCATTTTTTCCTCTTGGTTCTCTTTTCTGTTTGAACAAGTCTTGTTTAAACTTATTATTTTTTTCCTTTTAATAACGAAAAATCATTTAGTCTAACCTGATACAGAGCTTGACTCATACAAAGATACTAATTTAGGTAATGCCACTGGCCGTGTTGGTTCGGTACGGAGCGCCGATGTCGGACGTCTGCCTCGATTGACTCCCTGTGTGTGTGTGTGTGTGTGTGTGTGAAAACGTGAGAAAGTAAATATTTTAGCTCAATTATTCTCATGTTATTGTTCAACTACCTCACCAGAAATGCTGAAAGTTTACACCAGGAAGAAATGATGATGATAAGCGTATTTACAGACGCTAGCTCGCTCGTCACTCGCTCACAAAGTCCACTTCACAGTGCTATGCATGTTGACTAGTGTGAATGTTGAATGTGGTGTGAATGTTGATTGTATTGTGAATGTTGACTGTGGTATGAATGTTGACTGCAACGCGAATGAAACTGGAAAAATGAATGAGACTGAAATGTAGTGTACTGTATATGTTATGGTTGTGAAAATGTGTGTGAGTACGAGGTAAAGAGACAGAGTGGGAATATGTACAGTTTGTAACAATAGTCGACCTACACCTCACCTGCGTTTACTTCACATTCAGAGTTTGTCCGTCTCTTTCCTTCCCGGCGTATCATATGAAAGGGAACCATCTATGGGCAGAGGAGCATGCCAAGTCTCCCTCAGTCTGGGAACACGTGTGAAAGCCAGCAGAGGTACCGGTAAGTAAGAAATAGGTGAACTGAAATATTTGGCGATTTTTTGTCCCCGACTGTTTGAGGGAGAACCGTGTATCATGGGAAGGCGGGTCGTTACTGAATATTGATATATAATTTTTGGCGGAAGGAATACCCCAAAACTCGACATGAAGTAACAGATATATACTGTAGGTAAATAGACACAGACAGGTAATAATAGACAGGCAAATAGATGGATAAATATTAATAGATAGATGCATAGATAGCTGGTAGAAGATGAGTAGACAGATAGTAGACAGGTAATAAAAAATAGATATACAGACAGATATATGTTTACAAGATATGAGTAATGAGTGAATGGAGCTCTCACCAAGTTTCACTGGACACAAATCACAGTGCTCTTGGTACTTGTGTCGGGATAGCTACTACCCAACGGATGTATAATATCGAGAATACGACAATGATGATGCTGATAATGGTGATGATTATAATGTAATGTTTACGGTGATGAAAGTATGTTGATAATTAAACCGATGATGATGATGATGATGATGATGATGATAATGATGGTGAAGATGATGATGATTAAACTATGCTGATATTTAAAATTATGATGGCGATGATTGTGATGATGCTGAATAAGAAATGGTGATGTTGATACTGATGGTGAAGATACTGATGATGGTAATGACAAGAGTGACGAGGACGGTAACAGTGACAGTGATACAAACCGTGTGAGCAAGGTAGGGTGGGGTATGTCCTGATTTTCACCTCCCGTGGGGTGTAATCAGGCGTGTTAAGAGTCAGGCAACCGGGAACCTGGTAGGGCAATAATATGGTTAGCTGGCGATGGCAAAAAGTGGCACACCCGTCTCCTAAACTTGATTGGATTTTGTTCTCTTACTGGGAGAGGGAGGTAGGGAGGGACGGAGGTAAGGAGAGGGAGTGAGGAATGAGAAGAAAATGAGATGGGAGAGAGAGTGGACTGGAGAGAAGGGAGAGATGGAGGGAGGGAGTGAACGGATGAGGAGGAGGGGTGGGAGGGGGAAAGAGAGATGGGAGAGAAAAGAACTAAGAATGGTAGGAGCTAGACTAAGAGAGATGAGGGACAGAGGAACTGGAGAGAATGGAGGGAGGGACGTAGGGTGAGAAGTGGTAGGGACCCGGAGAGAGAGAGAGAGAGAGAGAGAGAGAGAGAGAGAAACTGGAGAGAAGGGAGATAGGAAGGATGGGATGAGGGTCGGAGAGGGAGGCATGACGAGGCGGACGAGAGGGGATAAACGAGAGATGGACAGAAATGGAGATGGGAAGGGTGGATTTAAGGGAAATGGGGTAGGTTGGATGGATAGATGGCTGGGAAAGAGTGGTATTAGAGAGAAGAGTGGTAGATGGGAGAAGGAGTAAGGATGGGAGGAAGGTAAAAAGAGCATAGAGGGAGGTAGGGGAAAGGGAAGATAAGTGAGAGGGAGACTGGGATGGGAGAGAGACAGATGGTTAGGTGGTGTGTGTGAAGATGAGGGTGGGAGGCCTAGAGGGTGAGGAAGGGATGGCAGGATTAGAGACTGGAGAAGGGGAGGTAAGACTGGAGGAAGATTGAGAATATTGGTGGCAGTAGTAGTAGTTGTTAATTACAGCAGCAGCAGTAGTAGTTGGAGTAGTATTAGTCATAGCAGTAGCTACTACTACTACTGCTACTTTCTAGTAGTAGTAGTAGCACCAGTAGTGTAGTAGTAATAGCAGAAGTAGTAGTAGTAGTAGTTGTACTAGCTGTTGTAGTAATAGCAATAATACTGCAGTAATAGTAGTAGTAGCAATAGCTGTCGTAGTACTAATGGTAGTAGTAACAGTAGCAGTAGCTGTTGTAGCAGCAGCAGCAGCAGCAGCAGCAGCAGTAGTAGTAGTAGTAGTAGTAATAGCAGTAGTAGTAGTAATAGCAGTAGTAGTAGTAATAGTAGTAACAGCAGCAGCAGTAGTAGTGCGAGTAATAATAATAGTAGTGACATAGTAGTAGTAGTAGTAGTAGCAGTAACAGTGAAAGTTGCCTAGTAGCAGTAGTAGTAGTTATTGTTGTTACTGTAGTAGCTGTCGTAGCAGCTGCAGTAATAGTAGTAGTAGTAGTTGCAGTGGTAGTAGTACTAGCAGCTGCAGCAACAGCAGCAGCAGTAGTGGTAACAGTAACAGCGGCAGCAGATCTAGTAGTAATAGTAGTAGTAGTAGTAACTTTCGTAGGAGTAATAGTACTAGCAGCAGCGGCAGCAGCAGCAGAAGTAATAGTAGTAGTAGTACTGAAGTAGTAGTAATAGTTGTAGCAGCAGCAGCTGTCGTAGTAGCAGTAGTACTAGCAGCAACAGTAGCAGATGCATCAACACCAGCTGCAGTAGTGGTAGCAGCAGCAGCAGCAGCAGCAGCAGTAGTAGTACTAGTAGTAGTAGTAGTAGTAGCAGTAGTAGTGGTAGTGACAACAGAAATAGCAGGCTTAACCGAAACGTGAACCCAGTGGACAGCAGACTGAGGTTGTCTTCATCTTGGAATCTACTATTCTTCTTTCATGGGGCTAGGGGGAGGTGCGAGATATTTATATATCAAGGCAGAGGAGTTGCCCAGCTATATCGGTGCCACCACGTGAAGGCGTTTCCTCCTAGCCCAGGGCTACTCAACTGGTGACCCACAGGCCAAATCCGGCCCTTGAGTCGTTATTGTTAGGCCCTCTGATCGACTCAGAAGAATGAAAATAAACAAATAAACAAGCATAAAACAGGACGTTCTGCGTTTTTCTTTTTATTCATGTACAGTATTTAGCGGAAAATGTACACGCAAATAATATATGAATTTCTCGTTTCTGTCTGCGTATAAGTGTTTAGATAGAGGGAAAAAATACAGGTAAAATAATGTATGTCCTTTTTGTTAATCCGAAATTTATAATTCGGCTCTACAGTACTTCCAGAGTAGCTGAATAGCCCTCTCCTAGCCCATGAGAGAGAGTAGGAGAGAGAGAGAGAGAGAGAGAGGCTGGGGTAAAAAATAGGATTGGAAAGAGGGTAGGTAAGTGGAAAAGAAACTGGCATGAGGGAGAAACAGAGGTTGGGAGAGAGGGACTGAAGGTTCACAGAGGGAACGGAATGGAAAGGACTGGAAAAAAAGGGAGGGATGAGGATGAAATAGGTCTGGAAGAAAGAGGGAGGAAGAGACAGGGATGGGGACGGGGAGGTAAGAGAGGTTTGGGTGAATATTTGGAATGTGAAATAGAGATGGAAGAGAGACGGACTGGAGAGGAGGAGGGAAGGCGGAAAGGATACTGGGCATAGAGAAGAGAAGGAGGGATCGCAGGGACAAAGAGGGAGGGGTCGTTACTGAGCAGGGACAGAAACGCCAGGAGGTCCTTACGTGGAGACCTATACTAAAGGACGCATCATCAAGAAGGAAAATGTAAAAGTTTTGCTACTTTCCTGATTGTTCACTTGTTCCTAAGAAAGCTTAAAATAAAATGAGAGCAAATAAATAAAAAATTCCCGATGTCACTAACCAAGGAAAAACTGCCACTCTTCACCAGATTATTTAATTTTCGACATCAAAGTCGGTCTACTAAGCTCCGTTCATTTTATATGCCCTCTGTGTCACTAAAAGGAAGAGAGAAATTATAACAACATTATTTTAGTCACTGCTACAAGGAAGAGAGGCTGTACTATAGTAAAAAAAAAAAAAAATAAAGAAACGGTGGGCTGAGTCTACCATCTCGGTTTGGGGACGGTTATTATTCTTTCCTTCCTTAAATATCGAAAAGCTTTATTTTACATCCATTTCATGTCTTTGTCAATCAAAACAAATAAACAGTGTTATGAGAAACATGTAACGATTCTCCATTAAGAAATATTAGCACGACACGACTGAAGATCGTACGTTAGGATTATAAACAATAAGAAACTCAATCGTGTCTACTGACCCGCTGGACCTACTGTACCAAGATCATGAAAAACCGCTGCAGAGAAAAATGGACAGTGCCTAAACTGAAGTTTTTCCTGAAGTCTAGAGGCATACCCTGTTCAGGGTACACCACTGGCGTGTTGTTTTGACTTTTTGTACGGTATTTTGGAGCCCTCGGCATCGTCGGCTTTCGGCCGGCGGTCTCGTCTCTGCACGATTTCGGCTTTAAACATTGTACAAGTATCATATGAAAAACTTTGTAGATTTTCTTCAGCATTTTGGAGATGAAGCATTCGTCTTTTAGAAAGCTAAATTTTATGGGTTTCAAACAAAAGGTGGAGCTAGAGAAGTGGTTCCCAAACTCCCCCTTGGGGGCCATATATCAGAATGTAGGGGGCCATAACCTGAACCGAAGGAGTTTAGCGAGTAGGTAGTCAGTGGAGAGAACTTACACAGGTTACACAGAAACAAAACCAAGAATCAAGAAGCTTGATGATAATCTGCAACAACACCCTTCACACTGAGTGGAATGGGGATTCAAATGAAGGAAAAATGAACCTGGCATGAATGTTCACAAGCAAATGGTCTGGGAGGAGGTGGGTGTGTCGCAATTGAAGGCCATGGTTGTGGCAGATAATTATGACTCACAATGATAGCATATCATTTCAGAATTATAAAGTTATCAGATTTGTAAGATTCAAAGATCAGATCAAATTGCGTGGGATTAATACACTTTTTCAATCCAGTGAATTTTTTCTTATTGCTGAATCAGCTTTTCGCAACAATGCAATTTTTAATTACTCTAAGTATGGATTTTTTTTTTATGTGCATTTTATTATTCCTTTAGTACCTTTTCAATAATTATATAAGATTCAGCTAAGACAATATACACATTTTTTTATTAATACTTAACAAAAGAGAAAATAACAAATGGAATCAATAAAATTACAGGATTTGCTAGAGTGATTTTTATATGGACTTGATGAGTGTAGGACTGTAGTGTAGACAGTCACTGTAGTCATGGGTTATGGTTGGGGAAGGGGGGCCATGGACAAGGATCATGTATGAAAAGTGGGTAACGACCAGAAAAGGTTTGGGAACCACTGAGCTAGAGACTTGCAAATATGTGATGAATGCTGTCACACCGGTGTGCTTTCACGGCTTCTATAGCAACGTTTTCTTGCATTTACCGCATTAAAGCATATCTAGGAAATTAGTATAACTACTCAAGAATAATGTCATGAAGAACTTACGTACGGTATATCAATAAATATCACGGGAGAGATTTTTGTGACATTTGTGTGGTCTCTGCATGAGTAGCCCGACTTCCATATTGAACTAGCTGGCGATCAATGACAACTTTTGAGTTAGTGACGGTGGTTGCACGAAGATAAATCTCGGTCGTTCGGAAACTCGCACTTCTTCCTTAGCGATTTATTTGTGGATATATCTGGTAAATATCCTTTTGTACGCTATTTATGCAGAGTGTGGCGGTAATGGAAGGATTTATTCAACACTGAAGAGGGCAGTGAGGTGAAATAAACAAATTAAATCTCTTGGGAAAAGGTGTTAGGGAGCTCCTGAACCGACGAGAATACGGGCCAAAGCCACCATAGTACTGAGTGTGAGTTAATGGAAACTTTCTGACTCTTCACTTCGATGACTGTCCCTTAAGTTGAATAAAGTCTGAGGGGGTTAATGAAGGCTGTTTCTAATCAATTTCTTATATCTCCCTTAATTTAAACAAAATCGTAAGGAGGTGGAAAAAATAAAACACAAGAGGCATCTTGCTAGAAGAAATTAGCATGATAAACTTAAAACAACAAATAAATGAATAATATGGAAAGAGAAGGAACACTCCGAGCACAACTCCGAGCATAACAACTGACTGCGGGTTCGGGGCTACTGTACAAAGAAGTTCAAAATATCGACACTGACAATTTTCGTAGTGTTGGCGCAAATCGCGTTATAAGTAGATGAATAGCGTCTGAAAATAGTTTTCATATAATATCAAGTGCTTGCTGAAAAATATTATGCATCAATTTACCCGTAATTATGGGAAATAATAAGCAATTACTCAAACACTGTGAAAAGATGGACTGTGTTTGATACTGTACTTTTCTTATTTACAGCTAAAGCAATTCATAACATTGATGGCCAGCTCCATGTTGCCCTTATTGTTAGTTGTATTTTCTTTCTTGTTTAATTGTGGCAGCACCTCTACCCTTCATAATTAACCGATTTCGACCAAACTTGGACACAGTGCCCAGCCTATGACCTAGTTGTGTTTCCAAGGTTTCGGTTGATAGGCAACTATTCGTTACCTAGCAACGGCCCAAAAAACGTTTTTTATGTACTTTTCACGTTTGGGGTTGTAGAAGCATTACTAATGTGTAATCTTGAGGTCATTCCCTATCGGAAGTGTGCCATCCATTTTTTCCCCTCTCTCCTCTAGTTTTCGAATGGCGTCCCAGCAGACGTTGGCCTCAGCGTCCCTAGCAACCAGTACCGGTTATAAAAAATGTTCCCCTAGTTCCCAAGCCGCTTGTTTGAATTAAATGAAACTTAGCGTGCTTATAGACATTGACCATACGGGTAGCGTTAGCCAGAATCTCTTGTGCCCCGCCCTCTTGGCCCCACCCACTCACCCATCGGCCCGAGTAGGAATTCTGGGAGGCAAGGTTGCCATATGTACGATAATTATCGTACACGTACGAATAAATTGCCTCTGGTATGATGTACGATACCTTTTCTTATTATTGTACATCCTGTACAATATTTCTGTGTTTTATGGCATAAGAGTTTTAATTTTAAAAAAAATGGTAATAAAAAAAAGCCTTTTCATCAAGAGCAAATCTTTTCCATAGATACTGTAGTATGTTATCTGTATAATGAGAAATAATTTTCCTTAGTGCACGTAGGGTAATTGTGTTTATGAGATAGCTAGGCTTGTTGTACTGAACGAAATGTACAGACACATTTCGAGTCACATTGACGGTTGACTGTTACGGTTTGATATTCGTCAGTCGTCACCGTGAAGTACTCTATATATAAAAGGAATACTTATTTTGACATAAAAAAAAGAATTACCTAAAAGTATCTTGTGTAATCAGTGATTTGTAAATAGAGTAGGAAAATTATTAATTTTATTTAACAAGTTTTGATGAATGTAACTTTTCTAAACTGAATATTGTTGCATAAACCTACCTTAAATGATACCTGCTGTATACAGTATTTTCATTAGCCATTACATATATCGAAACTTTTTTGAAGAATTTCCATTATTCTTTTATATTATATGAGACTAATGCTGTTTATATAAATTTAAAACACCATTGAAGACATGTGTTGGTAAGAACTCCATCATTTATCATCATATTACTGTAGAGCAGGGGTTCTTAACCTGGGGTCCATGGACCCCCAAGGGGTCCATGGATGAGCTTCAGGGGGTCCGTGAAGGTCAGAATAACTGAGAACAATTTCGTGATGCCGTTTGGCATCATTAGCAGACAAAAAAAAAAAAATCGAGAAGTCTTGAAGAATTCTGGTGTTCATTGACACTAACCTACCCCCGTCTGGCAAAGAGAGCTATGGGTGCTGTGATTCCGTTTGCTACTACATACCTTTGTTAGTCAGGGTTTTCAGCGCTTGTTTCTATCAAAACGAAAAGTAGAAATCAACTGGATGTCAACGATGACAGGCGTGTTTCCAGAAGACCACTCCACAAGTTCATCTTATTCAAGCCAAACAACAACCTTGTCACTGAAATGAGCTTTTGAGCAGAATTAAAGTTTTGTTTTGTTTAATTTGCACAAGTTGGATGTATTTCATTAGTCATCGAGTGGCCATTAGCTTTTCTATGAAAGAGTGGGAAACAGTTCTTTGTAAAGACAGTTTTATACTTTGCGTATGTCATACACTGCGTGAGGTAGTTTTCAGTAAAATAAAGTACATTCACTGCATGCAAAATGCTGTGTTTGTGCTTATGTGCATTTTTGTAAGGAAGGGGTTCATAGCTTTCATTAAATTCACAAAGGGGTCCGTGACTCAAAAAAAGTTAAGAACCACTGTTGTAGAGCGTAGTGTAGTAGTAGCAGAAAAAATATACGATAATTTTCACAGGCATCCGATATATTTTTACGATAATTTGGGTGGAAAAAAGATAATTTTGAAACATCAGTACGATAACTCGATTAAAATAATCTGGCAACCCTGCTGGGAGGTGAGGGAAGAAGCCAGTCTTGCCGTGCCAGCATCGGGTAAACCTCTCAGGCGCTCTCGCTAATCAAAGCAACGAAACTTTTACTTAACCCTCTAACTGCAATAACATCTTTTCCATTTAACTAGGAAATATGTTTCGTAGTAAAGGATGGTGGAAAAAGTACTAAGGAACGTCATTGGCCTGAAAGGTTTGTAAAGTAACGAAAGTTCCCTCTATGAAAATAAAAAGGTATACATTCTACAAAGAACTTAGTGTTTTGACTTTTATCCTTATATTTGGTATCCACACACACACACACACACACACACACATACACATACAAACACACACACACGCAAAACCCTTTTCCCTCTATAAGATTTCAGTGACCATGTGTATAGAACAAAATTTCTTATACAGCATTGTTGATATAAATAATTATTAGCCTGCATGCCTTTGAACTTTTGTTAGGGAGACAACACCCACGTACTCTCGTTACAAATATTGAGGAAAAGCAACCTTGGCTGTAAACCAAGTGAGCTATATTTAATTTCTAACATTATCCTGACTTATCTCGTATTACTACTGTCCCCCCCTGACTGAAAAGTGGGGGGGGGGACATTTCCCTCCTTCCCCCTTGGATGACGCCCATATGTCCATTATAGGAAAACACAAATACATATACTGTAGGTTTTGCTATAGCCCAAGGACAGTATTATGATGTGACAGGTGGAATACAATTTATGTAAGCTACTGTAATGAGTAGGCGAAGCCAGTGACATTTTGTTTTCCTACATGTTTTTTTTTTTGTTTTGTTTTTTTTATAAATAACAGAACGGAGGAAGGAAAAACAAATAGGTAAAAAAAAAAATAATCCATACACCAGATTACTGGTGTCCTCTGTTCATAAAATATCTGTAACAGTTAGACTTGAACAGTTGTGGGTTGAAATTTGGAGGAAAAAAACTCTGGGGAAGCGAGTTCCAGAGAGATGCAGTTCGGGGAATGAAAGAATTCTGATAGGCAGAAGTTCTGCAATATGGTTGAGTGACACTCCAGTCATGAGCGCTACCAGATGCCCGTGTAGCACGAGGGAAGGCATGGAGAGGTGGCACCATGGACGCAACTTCGTCTGAGCATTTGCCAAAAAAATATCTGTAAAATAATGCAAGGGAGACAATATTCCTTCTTACTTGCAGGGGAGGTAGTTTATATGTAATGGCAGGGTTGTTAATGATTCTAACGGCTTTATTCTGAATTTTATCTAGTTGTCTTAATGCAACCTCTCCACAACCATTACACAAGGGTGAGCAATATTCAAGCTGAGAGCGCACATGACTCTTATAAATTATAGCTAACTGCTCATCGGCGAAGAAGTTACGGACTCTGTACAATAATCCAAGTTTCTTTGAGGCGGTTTTAGCAAGTGATCTGACATGAGAGGTCCAGCTGAGGGCACTGTTAAGTGAGACACCAAGAATTTCAATACTTTTGGAGATGGGAATATTAGTAGCATTGAAGGTAATATACGAATCTGGCAATATCTGTCTATTAGTAAACTGTATATATTTAGTTTTACTAGCATTAAAAGAAACAAGGTTGTTTTGTCCCCATTCACTGATTGTAGATAGATCTTGATTTATGGAGATGGCTGTACTGAGTTGACAGGTAGAGATATTAGACTTTGTAAATGGATGTTTGAGTGTGAATGAACTATGTAGTGTTGAGTCATCTGCATATGAGTGAATGGGATTGTGACTGACAGATAAGAGATCATTAATATGAACCAGAAATAGGGTTGGCGCCAGAACTAATCCCTGCAGCAGCCAGCGTTAATTGAGTGGAAATACGAATAAACATCATCTACTTTTACTCTTATTTTCCTGTCACTAAGATAAGAAGAAATCAAAGGAACAAAAGACGTTAGTCCATAGCAAGGGAGTTTGGACAGCAGGGAACGGTGCCATACTCTGTCGAAAGCTTTAGAGATATCAAGAGCTACTGCATGAGTATTCAATTCCTCTAAATTTAAGGAAATTAATGAAGGAAATACATAACGAAAATTACAATATGGTTATGATACTGTGGTAAATTGCCAGACATGACAGAGAGATGACTTAATATGTTTAATAGTAATAGCGACACAGCTGCAAAGTGTTATTGCCAAGCTCCGAACCAAGTTCTAAAGACCTTGCTCCTAACTTTCTTAGCACCAAAACTCAGCTACAGTTGCGGGAGGAGGCGAGATGCTTCTTTTCAAATTGGTTTTGATTCAGTTAGCAAATTTTAGTGTTTCCGCTGTCATACAGAAATGAATTCAAAGTAAAAGTAAATAATACGATACTGTTTCATGGTAGGGCTCATTATTCTATCAATAAGAAGAAAAATTATCTCAGCCAATCAGCAACAAGTAGAGCTGGAAGAGGGCGGGGCATTAGTAGGGGGCAGGGCACAAGAGACTGGCTAACAATACCCGTATAGTACTACAACTTTCTATTGCACACCTATGTGCTACAATGGCCAGGTCAGGGTCAAAGGTCATCAAATGCAAAAACTGTGAAAACAGCTGAAAACACGACTATGCTCGCGCAAAATGCTAAGGCTCTGAAGATTACTAAGCCAAGGCCGTGATTCATGGACGGAATGTTGCGCTGGAGTACCTCCACAAAAGAAAAAAAAAAAAAATGACAGTCGAAACCCACTTCCAGTTACTGGCAGCGCCACCTGAAAGTTGTACTGTACCTCTGGTGGCCCATTCCTCGAATTTCAAGTTCCCTAGCTTCATAGTGGGTGGATGGAATCGATTGAAACTGCGTGCTTATAGACGTTACTACAAGTGAACTTCGTATGTGCATGACTTATATCTGCCAGGTCAGGGGTCAAAGGTCATCAAGTGCAGAGAATATGAAAAGGACTAAAATTACAACCTTGCTTGTGCAAAATACCCAGATTTCCAGGATTTTATTAAGCCAGGGCCATGACTCTTGGGTGGAATGTTACACTGGAGTACCTCCATATAGAAATGACTTTTAGTGTTGAAACTCACTTCTGGTCGCTGACAAAGCTCAGTCCGCTTAGAGCTGGCCATCTTGGCTTACCGGCTTGTTCAACAAGTACTTGGTATTATGTCAAAGCTGTTTTCACAGTATTTTTCTTTTTTTAATTGTGATTAATGCTAATACTACGAAAATTATTAAACTTCCTTGCAGATCAAAACTGGCAAGCAGTCAATTGATCCAAGGGTCGTACATTTTACTCTGGCCAATGACACTGACCTTCTATCGATTGGTCTCAAGACCAACTTAACTTACTTTATTTTTACCTGATCCATAACATTTTCACCAAATTTAGTCCAAATTAAAAAAAAAAAAAAAAGGTCATGAGCTGACTTTGGCCTATAGCTTGAATTTGACCTCTCCCTGTAACTATGACTTTTGGCTAATTGATCTCAAAAGCAAATCTCTTTATCTGTGCGTTACCTTAAATCTTTCCACGAGGTTCTGTGTAAATAATAAAAAAAAATCTTTCAGTTCAACTTGCCTTAACCCGTCACGTCCCAAGCTATTTTGCACCTCCGACACCCCCCAATCCCGAGGTATTTTCATTTTTTTTTTTTTTTGGCTAAAACCTCCGCTTTTGGTGAGAAACATCGAAAACTCATAGAGAAATCGCTCACCTGAGGTTTAAAATACTCGATCCAGGTAGCAGTCCCTCCTTACCTTACTGAGTTTTCTATCAGGCTGGCACCAAAGAAAACGAGTTCTATGGGAGGGTAACTATTTCACACCACTCATAAACTGTATTAATTTATTTACTTTGTTCGAATTTATATGTAGTACGAGAGTATATTGGTTTTCAAGCAGTAATATAGGCATTATAAGCATTGTTTCACTCACTAACTCATCACCATACCTGACCTGTTTTTGCCACATTACCTGATCATTATTTCTGACTGTTTCTTCCTCTAATGCTATATAAACTTTGTCCTCCACATTGTCATCGATTGGGGAATCACTCTGGCCCTGAATGTCTTTATTGGCCAGGTCACTGGTAACAGGTGAATTGCCAAGACAATGGCGTGCAGGGGGGGAAGGTTATGCGGTGTAAGGCATTGTCCCTGCTTGGCATCTTGTAGAGGAATAGAGGAAGGTGTCCCATGTATATGTACAAAAAATAAACGTGCAAAAATTGAAAATTGTGCAAATTATGAACCTTGCAATTGCATGACGTACCAGTACATCGTCGGGACTGGCAAATGCAAAATGTTGCAATGTATCTATATGTCGACAGGACGCCTCGGGTTAAACCGTGACTTCTACCAATAGTTCTCAACCCCTTGGCTGTTCCTCAAGACTTCTACCAAGTTTGGTCCTAAGCATATCAAACTGGCAAGCTATTTTCGTTATACTGCCAACAAAGAGCCACAAGGGTCTAACTTTGACTATGCCTTGTAAACTTGATTTTTGACTGTTCTCAAAAGTGAACCCTGTTGTTCTCGCATTATCTTCAACATTTCTACCAATTGTGGTTTTAATCGAATAAAAACTGTTTAAATACTGTGTAAGTTGATCTTACTAGGTCAAAATTTGATATACCCATGTAACTTTGACCTTTGACCTAGTGTTCTCAAAAACATTAGGTCAATCATTTGGGCAATGTTTTACACCTCCACCAAATTTGGCTAAAGCTGCATGAAAAGGTTAAATTATTTCACACACACACACACACACACACACACACACACACACACACACACACACACACACACACACACACACACACACACACACACACACACACACACACACACAAACACACACAAACACACACACACACACACACACACACACACACACACACACACACACATTGAAGAAAATATAACACCCTCCCTTACTTCACAAGCGAGGGTGTAATTAGTGCTAGGGAAGCCTCTTAAGTTCATGTGTTACTTGTTTGATTTTTACCATAGGGTGGTTCTCTGTTCACATGTCTGTTCATCTCTCTCTCTCTCTCTCTCTCTCTCTCTCTCTCTCTCTCTCTCTTCGGCTACCGTCCAGGATGATTATATTACCGTGCTGGATCCTCTCTCCATGTTTCTCTTTGCCAGGAAAAACTTCAAAAGCCCTTCCCCCAAAAAAGAGTGAGTTGCGTGAGGTTTTAAAGGCGCAATGTGGAAGGAAGTCGAGGGTATCACGGGCTGGGAATCTAGATCTGACGACTTTGGGCTGGATTACTGAAACTGAGTGCACGAGGGTTTGGACTAACCTCTAATTTCCTGCAGTAATATCTGAAACATGTACTGATGATAAAGCCTGTCTGACCTTTCTCAATTTTTGCTTAATGCACTTTGTAATGTGGGATGTAGGCTGATCTCCAACATTTGCAGGTTCTCCAGAGGTGATAGAGAGGAGCTGGAGAGGGAAGCTTTCATATTGTGGCATCAAGGTAGCCAGGAGACTCAACTGCCTGGTTATACAAACGTCCCTCAACTACTTTCCTATCCCTCAAAAGGAGGACAGTGGATCACAGTTGAAGGGCAACTAAAGTCTGCTGTCCATTGGGTTCATGATACATATGTAGCTGATGCAATGAAATTTACTGCTACTAGATTATAGGCTTGGCCACACTTCTGCGTTCACAATTTTAGCAGCAAGTCCGTTTGGGATGTATTACACGTAAAACTTTGCCACACGGACAACACGACTGCAACTGTCTTTTTACAATGCCACAGTCTTCAGGAAAGCGATGGAATTTTTGTATGCAATACAGATAGTTACCTGTTTATTATAGACTACAAAAAGCGGATAGGAAAAATAAAATATACCTATTTTGGGGTATATGGGAAGTAGTTAGATATATACACAGAACTTTTCTGCTGACTTTTACGAACTCCTGTCAGGTGGTAGAAAATGGTAAAAATGTATACATAAATGCTTAACTAGCAATTATAAACAGATAAAGAGCGTTTTGTTATGTTTTGCTAAACAAACCTAAAGTTAGCATGAGTTCAACATTTAACATGGCCATATGACTGAATAACTGCAAGAAAGTTGTTGATACTCTTTTTACTATTAACTTCTACTGACAGTGCAATGATAAACATTCATAAAAAAGGAATCGAAGCATTTTGGAAGTAACTACTCATTAAAAGCCAAGGACAGTCTCGGAGTCCTCGTTAGGGGGAGGGGGGACATAAAACCCCAACTATCCGCTCCTCTCCCGATGACGGTCAAGAGAGCTGCATGGAACCACTGTCTGTCTCACTTTTTGTGCACAGCATTCGTGGTCTTTCCTCTAATTTTCCCTCTGTTGAACACCATCTCTTTTCCTCTAAACCTCACCTTCTTTTCCTCACTGAGACTCACTGTCTGAGGAGGCTGATAGAAAACCCTTCCCTGTATCCTCCTACTTTATACTCACCTCAAAGCCAAAGGGCTGTTGTGTATATGAACGCAACATTATACCGGGTATTTTGCTCTTGTGTTCTTAAGCTTGAATCTTCTGAATTCTCTACTCTCTGGCTTCGGCTATCCTGTCATTCTCTAACTAAATATATCTATGCTGTTTACTTATCCCCTAATTCTACTGACTATGAAAAATTCTTTGACTATCTTACTTCTAAGATGGAAACTAGCCTATCAGCTTCTCCATCCTCTGAAATCTTTATTCTAGATTATTTCAAAGGTCACCACTACCTTTGAATCACCCCTCCTTTCACCAATCCACCTGGAGAACAAGCCAACAACTTTCTTATCCTTAATGTTTGTGCAGTACCCTACCGTATCCCTGGCCGCCTTGGACAGAGTTCCAACATACTTGACCTTTTCCTTATGGCTAATGCTCCTGCTTATGCTACTAATCTTCTCTCACAAGTGACTCCTCTGATCACAACCGTATCACCTTAAACTCACCTATCACTCCAGTAAGACCCGCAGCTGTGGCACTTTGAAGCAG
Source organism: Coenobita brevimanus (assembly GCF_032717465.1). NCBI lineage: Eukaryota > Metazoa > Arthropoda > Malacostraca > Decapoda > Coenobitidae > Coenobita > Coenobita brevimanus. The sequence goes on along the minus strand of NC_137030.1, from coordinate 16,286,231 downwards.
CTGATTGAGAGGCCTTCTAGCAGTACTTCTTTGATTTTCCCTGGGATGATTATTGTTTCCAAGGCCGAGAGCCATCTGAGTGGTCCTCACACATTACGGAGGTTAGTGTCTCGGGCATGGAAGCATACATTCCTTTCTCTTATCCTGTGACTAATGCAAAAATATCATGGTTTAATAACGCTTGTTCTGATGTCCACAATAAGGAAAGGGCCTATGTCACGGGGTTTTTAAAATACAAGCAATTATTTAAATGATAATGTTCAATAATACTGAACAGCAGAAACAAGAATTGTCTTGCTAAATCAAGCAATGATTACTTTATACCAGCTTGCTTCGCCAACTCTCTCAGAACGAGAATTTATAAACTTTCTCAACAGTACACAGCAGAGACTAATTGCTCACAAATGCTGATTATTAGTACTGTTAGCCTCTGGAGAAAGTGACTTCACCCCTGACAATAAATAACTAATACTATTAATGATATCAGGTTCTTGCTGATGCTTAACTCCTAGAAGGCACAACGGATTTTAAGCTTAATACAACAAGACTGGCCTAAGTACCAGTTATGAATGGCAAAACGTTTATGTAAGCTAGGAGCTATAAGGGAAATAAGCTTAATTATGGAGAAATGAAACGCAAGTTTACATTACATTAAGCTCAAAGAAAAAGAACTGTTAAATTTATTGATTACAAAGAAATAAATTTAACGTTGCATTTCAAAATGAATTCAAATAATGAGATCGCACTCACTCACTCACTCAAAAGCTAAATTCTTACGCCTAAAAAAAAACAACATGCGGCGCAGCCGGCCAGCATGTAAGGAAACAGCACGCTTAACTAAACTCTTAAACCTAGGAAAATACAAAAAGGAAATACTGGTCAATGAATGTGGTGTATCACCAAGAAGGGTGGGAGCCTGGAGAACTGTAGTCTAGTGGAGTCTGGGTTCTAGCTGACCTCTCACTACTCTCACTGCTGGAGCACAGAACCTCACCCCGTCACGACAGACACTTGACTGACTATTCAAATACGATGCGTGTGGTAGAATGCACAGGCCAGCCCAGAAGCGTGGCCAACGGTTTAGGCAAGCAGGGGCGAACAATAAAGAAACAATAATATCGCTCAGAAGAGCACTTAATGACGTGCATTAGATTGGTCACTTTTGAAACAGTGACGAATGTTTTGAAAAGTATACCACCGAAATGGAGAGAGAAACGGTTAACTGAGCGATACACAGTGAGTTTTCCACTAATAGTTCGTGGCTTTTCACAAAAGGAAAATGTCGCGAATTTGATTCGCGACAGCCTACAAAAGGTACTAGGGCCAACCCACCCCTGAATTTCATATCTTTTGTGTCCCAGCCCGGAACTGTGCTTAGTCTGTTCATGGCTCTGCTAAAAATAATTTCATTCGTACTTAACACTCTGAACTCACTAACTCAAATTCTTCCCGTTCCTTCTGGTACCTGACCAAAAACCTTTCTAACATCTTTATCATCCTTCCCTCTTCTTTTCTGCTCTGTTGTCTCTCTAGTTGTTTCTTCTGAAAAAGCAGGACTCTACGCTCGGACTGTCTCCTCCAATTCCACCTTAGACGATTCCGGAGCTGCTTCTCCATCACTACCCCCTCTGATTTCCTCACGGCTAACATTAAAGTTTCTTCAGTTGATGTGTTTTCTGCCATCCCTGGCCACATTATTAACAAGGTATATGGGCCTGATGGGGTCTCTCCTGTTGTCCTCAATAACTGTGCTTCTGAGCTTCCACCCTGCCTAGGTAAATTCTTTCGCCTTTGTCTGTCAACTTGTACCTGTCCTTCTTGTTGGAAGTTTACTTTCGTTCATCCTGTCCCAAAGAAAAGTGACCATTCCCAGCTCTCCATCACCCAGTTACTTTAACATCCTGTATTTGTAAAGTTTCTGAATCTGTTCTTTAAAAAAAATACAGCATCTTTCCTATCACAATCTTCTTTCCGATCACTATGGGTTCCAGCAGAGTAGTTCCACTGGCTATCTTCTCACCTTCCTTTCAGACTCCTGGTCATTCTCATTTCGGGACTTTTGCGAAAGCTTTGCCATTGCACTTGACATCTCAAAGGCTTTTGATCGAGTCTGGTATAAATCTTTAATTTTCAAACTGCCCTCTTAAGGTTTTTCTTCTTACTTCTCTGCCCTCATCTCTAGTTTCCTTTGTGGAAACTGCTGTTGTAGAAGGCCATATTTCTTCTCCTACAGCTGTCAATAGTGGTGTTTGTCAGGCCTCTGTCCTATCACCAACTCTTCTTCTGTTCATTAACGACTTTTAAGCTCTATATCTAGCCCGACTCATACACTGATGACTCCATCCTTCACCTTTCCAGCCGCTTCTTGCAGCGTCCATCTCAGCAGTTAATTCAACAAACATGGGATGAGACTAAGGCACACTTCATGTCTGATTTGGCTCATATCTCTGATTGGGGTAAAAGTACTCTTGTTTTTAATGCGTCAAAAATTAATTTCTTACACATTTGGACCCGTCAGAATCTTCCGCAGGAATATCCCTAAGTTTTTTCAATTTCTTACTCAATCCTGCGTCATCTTTCAACATGCTTGGGGTTTCATTTTCTCGGGATTATCTTGGAAAGATCATATTACTACTATTGTTAAATCCGCCCTCAAGAGATTGGGTGTCCTAAACCGACTCCTTGCCTTCTTTACTCCTGCACAGTTACTGACTTTCTAAAGGGGTTTTATAAGTCCCTGTGTAGAGTACAACTCTCATGTGTGGGGAGGCTCCCCACGTACATTTCTTCTTAAGAAGGTGGAGTCAAAGGCTTTTCATCTAATTGACTCTCCTCCTCCTACTGACTCCCTTCAACCTCTGTCTCTTTGCCGCACTTTTGCGTCTGCATCTTTTTTGCGTCACTACTTTAATGGTCACTCCTCCTCTGAATTGTTTACTGCATCTTTTCACCACTACGGCGGGTGCGTGGCATCCGGCTATCAGCAACTTCTCATCCCTTTTCTGTTCAACCATCTCATGCAAGAGTTAGCCGTCACTTCTAATCCTTCATGCATGCAACAGGTAAACTCTGGAACTTTCTTCTTCCGCCTGTATTTCCAACTGCCTATGATCTCCAGTCATTTAAACGCAGTGTAGGCAGGAATCTCGAAAAGAACGGATCTGGAATTTGGGTCTCTTTTATCTTATTTTTATTTTTTTCATGAAGGGAACAAACTAGCGGGCTTCTTGCCTTAGGCTCTTTCTTCCTTGCATAAGAATAAAAAAAATGCGTTTGTGGAGACACCACAAACGAACAGCGAGAAGTAAACAAACTCTATGTTGCCACAGTCCCACTTATGCTACCACAATACCTTGCACTGAAAGCTAACCTAACCGAAACCCAATCTAATCCAACCTATCCTAACCTAATCCAACCTATCCTAACCTAATCCAGTCGACCACATCCTATCCTAACGTAACCCAACCCAGCACATCCTATCCTAACCTAACCTAACCCAGTCCAACCCATCCTATGCTATTCTAACCAAACCCAGTCCGAGCTACCCAAGCCTAACCTAATCCAACCTGACCTGACCTTACCTAACCTAACCAGGTGTCAGCCTTACAAAGCCTTCCCCCACCTATCTCATAAAATGGATCCAAGGGTTTAATTTTTATTCATTGCATTCACCCCCTCGGTTTTTCCAGTGTGCTGTATGATATTATCTCCCGAAACTAGGGCAAATTTTTTGGAACTACGCCCAACTAAAGGACTCTGAAAGTATTATGATCATTACTGAACTTATGTATTAAGTAGTGCGATCATTACTGAACTTATATATTTCAAAACACTTTCTCTTCTATACACATCCGTTGCAAATGTTTTTTTACGTACTTGGAAAATAGGGTGGGGGATATTCTCCAGCTCCTGTCCCTGTCTTTTATTACAGTTATGTTACGTTAAAATGAACTAACCTAACCTAACTTAGCTCATTGCAACCCAACATTACTTAACGTAGATGCGATAACGGATAGAGTTACGAGCTGGACGACTTCTCCTCCCCTCCAGTTTTATTTATTGATTACTGAAAAGTGCATTTATGCCGGAGGTGTATGTACGAAAAATTGCTTATAATTGCATAAGCTAAATGCTGTGTGTATTGACTTCAGTTTCTGTTGCTTGGATACAATTCCGAAATAATACCTCAATGGAAGGATTTTTTTTTTTTATGGCATTAACGTTGCAAATGAGGCTTTACGGTGGTTTCATTTTCGTCCAGCACATAATTTCTTCTACAAAAAGATGATAATTAGTTGTTTCACTTAGCGCGTGTAATGAATGAATTATATTACGACTGACCGTAGATTGAGTAGTGCTAAAATCATCACTGCCACACAGTTGCATTCTCACAGTGGCAAAGTATAGCAATGTTATTGTCATTTTCAGGTCGGGGGTATCAGGCCTATTCCTTCCAGTTTTATTTTGCAAATCTAGCACGATCCAGTTGGTATCGCTTTATTCGTTCATAGTCACTATATTGTCTCTTCTTTCTTGATAAACACGTTGGCTTCGCTGTTGTTGTAGGTGTTGGTTCACCACAGTATCAACTAGCAAACGTCTGTTAAGAGGACAGAAGAACTACCGAGGTCTACTCGTTTAGCAGAACTGTTTAGACTCTTGAAAGTTTTGTGTATGTACAGCTAGTGCCTAGTAACTATGTCAGCCTTAATAGCAGGTAAAAGTTTTGTGTATACGGGTCCTGTTTATCAACAAGACAGGTTGATTTACCGACGATTTCGCCTACAGGACGCGCCAGTGAATTAAACATCGAAATCCATCTATGCGAAACCTAATGATGCAGCCTAACCTTGCTTATCGTAACTGGGGGCTTCGCTCCCAGACTCCCCTGGTTTTAACTACCTAGGACTGCCACTTAACCCAACCAAGAGAGCCACCGAGCAACTGTCAGGTCAAAATTCAACTTCAGTCACAACTTCCATCCATCCATCCATTGCCAGACGCCATGTATCCCAAACGGGGTGGTCAAGGGCTTAGAGTTAATTGTTTTACAGGGAGGGGCACTAATCCTCCACCAACCCCACCAATCACAACTTACTATGCCTAATCTAATCTATAATAAGCAATCCCATTCTAACTTAACCCATCCTCTCCTAATCTAACCTAACCTATCCTAACTTAATCAACTGAAATTATCCAAACTTAACATGTCGGTAAAGAATTTGAAATTACGCCAAAAGACGTGAGTTTGGCTGCTCCCGTGTGGCAAAATATCAATGTATTACAAGTGAATGAACGAAGGTGTGAGCAAGCCCTTTAATTTTTGTTGGTCATTTGCAAGCCCTTTAATTGTTGTTGGTCATTTACAGAACTTTCTTTCCTTCATTCTTTCCTGTTCATTCTGCCTATGGGTGACTCTACACTGAGTGAGAAGCCGAATGGTTTCCTGTACACCAGGAAACCATTTGCTACTCTGGGTGGTAACCATATAACCAAATTATGGCGCCTGGTGGTTTAGTGGGTAATTGCGGCACTCCAATTGGAATGAGTCTGTGAAGGTTTGTATCCAAGGAGTGGTTGGGGTTACTGCTCACATAATGCCACTCAGGGATGAGTGAGGCTGGTCACTCTCATATTAAATGTCACGACCAACTTGCCTAGCCTCGGGCTCCTACGCTCCTCAAAGGGCAATGTAGGATTGGAGGATGGATGGTTGGATGAATTTACAGAACTCCAGTATTTATTGTTAGATGCAGTCTGCTTGCAACATCCCTTATAAAGTGCAGTCAGAAACAATATGAAAACATCTGACGTGCACTATCATCACATTACTGACATCTGTCGACAATAGCATAGAAACGTCAGATATATTCTCATCATCAACGGCGTCCAATCAGCAACAATAGAGAAAGGTGAGACATACGCGTATATTATCATCATTAGAGTCCAGTCACCAACAGTGTTGTGAGGTCAGACATAATATATTCTAATATACCATTAGAATGCAATCAGTAACAATGTAAGACACTTAGACTTATTCTGTCATCATCACATGCTCCAGAAACTGCCATAAAATATTGAGGGTATGTTCACAAGTTTGAGCTTTCAGTTTTAAGAATAGGTCTTGAGACAACCTTCCATCCACCTCCATTGTCATCCAGTATACAGTATATTCCCGCATTAATTTAGTGAATATGAAATTTGTCCTATTGCTCTCTCTCTCTCTCTCTCTCTCTCTCTCTCTCTCTCTAAACCAATTCACAAGTCAGTCAGTCAGTCAGCAGTCCATCAGGCCGTCCCCGCCCCTCTCAGGATGCAGCACCAGGCTCACAAGAACCCACCCAACCGTTTGCATAACAATGGCTGAGGAAATATGGCTGGCATTAGACTCGTTAACATAATTCCACGGTAACTCTGAACGGATTCTCCCCCCTCCCCCCCGTTTCTCTCTTTTGTCTGTGTCTGTCTTTCAGTCAGCATTACTCTGTGTGTGTGTGTGTGTGTGTGTGTGTGTGTGTGTGTGTGTGTGTGTGTGTGTGTGTGTGTGTGTCTGTCTGTCTGTCTGTCTGTCTCTGTCTGTCTGTCTCTGTCTCTCTCTCTCTCTCTATATATATATATATCTATCTCTCTCTCTCTCTCACACACACACACACACACACACACACACACACACACACACACACACACACACACACCATCCCCCCATGCTAGTTATAACCCGGTTGTAGTATATCTCCCACTATCCGCCTTCTCCAAAATTAGCAGACTGCTAGCTTGGTGCAGGAGAGAAAACCAGGTGCAAAGAGTCTTCAGAAATTACCCCTGCAATTCAAATATGTAGTGTTGGCTGCGTTTGTCAGAGGAAAAGACTGATGCTGTAATAGTCCATGGGCACCCGGAGATCTTCATAGTCACCCCTCCCCTCTCCCAAAGCTTGGTCATATAAACTTTTTTCAACCTTTCACATATGTCCTTTTAACAAAACTAAATGTTGACAGAGAACATTTTTGGATGGTACTACTCGGTCTGCTATGTTTTGGAGTCATATCACATACTCACATTTTTTTTTTTCTTAACAATATCCATCATGTTTTGGTTTTCAGACTCTTATAACTCCCAGACTACTTTTTTTTTTTTATGCTAGGAAGAAGGAACCAAAGGCCATGAGCCCGCAGTAACAGTTCCCTCCAAGAGAAAAACAAAATACAATAGAGAGCCAAATTCAAGATCCGATCATTTTGAGATGCCTGGACACACTGCGTTTGAAAGACTGGAGATCATAGGCAGCAGGAAATACAGACAGAGGGAGACAGTTCCAGAGTTGACCTGTTGCATAAATGAAAGACTGGGAGTAACGGTTAACTCTTGAAATAGAGTTGGACAGAAAAGGGATGAGAGTTTGCTACCAGACGGGTGCTACGCCCCAGTCGTAGAGGTGGAGGAATGCAAGCAGACAGTTCAGAGGAGCAGTGACCATTAAAGTAGCGATAGAAAAGAGATAAAGATGCAACAGTGCGGCGAAGAGACAGAGGTTGAAGGGAGTCAGTAAGAGGAGGAGAGTTAATGAGACGAAAAGCCTTTGACTCCACCCTATTGAGAAGAGCTGTATGTGGGGAGCCTCCCCACACATGAGAGTTGTACTCCACACAGGGGCGGAAAGAACCTCTGTATAGAGTCAACAATTGTGCAGGGGTAAAGAAAGAGCGGAGTCGGCTTAGCACACCCAATCTCTTGGATGCAGGTTTTACAAGAGATGTAATATGATCTTTCCAAGATAAGTCCCGAGTAAATGAAACCCCAAGCATGTTCAACGATGATGCAGGATTAAGCTGAATATTATAAACATTAGTGGGTATACCTGTAGAAGATTATGTCGGGTTGATAGGTGTAAGAACTGAGTCTTAGATGCATAAAAAACAACAAGATTATTTTTACCCCAATCAGAGATACGAGCCAAGTCAGACATTAGGTGTGCCATAGCCTCATCCCTTGTTTGTTGAAGTAACTGTTGAGATGGGCGTTGCGGGAACTGAATGGAAAGGTGAAGGGTGGAGTCATCAGCGTATGAGTGGATAGGGTTAGATGTACAGCTTAGATCATTGATGAATAAAAGGAAGAGAGTTGGTGATAGGACAGAGGCCTGAGGAACACCACTGTTGATAGATCTAGGAGAAGAACGAAGGCCGTCTACAACAGCGGCTATAGAACGACCAGAAAGGAAGCTAGCGATGAAGGCACAGATAGAAGGACAGAAAGCGTAGGGCAGTTTGGAAATTAAAGATTTATGCCAGACTCGATCGAAAGCCTTTGAGATGTCAAGTGCAATGGCAAAGCTTTCGCCAAAGTCCCGAAAGGAGAATGACCAGGAGTCTGAAAGGTAGGTGAGAAGATGGCCAGTGGAGCGTCCCTGACGGAACCCGTACTGACGATCGGAAAGAAGGTTGTGATAGGAAAGATGCCTTAAAATTTTTCTATTGAGAATTGTCTCGAAAACTTTTGAAATACAGGACGTTAAAGCAATTGGACGATAGTTGAAGGGTTGGGAGTGGTCACCCTTGCAAGATCATCATAGCGAACTCATTTATATATAGTCTTATAGTTCAGTCAATGCCAGTTTCATTAGAATCATCACTCTTCTGGACATATTCAGGCGTCAGTGTCATCATCTGATTTTTCCTCATTATCAGAGCCCAGACTTGGAACAGCATCAGCTATGTCAGGCAGGAACTGCGGTAGAGCATTCCTTTCGAATCATAGCGGCCCAGAAACCTCTTTGTTATGGTCCGGCCATGTCCGCCACAAGGATCAGGGATGTCAGGCTGAGGAATGTGGCTCTGCTTCCAAATGCACACTTGAAAATTCAGTCTGTTAATGTGTTGTCAGAGTCTCTTTCCACAGTGAGGTAATGTAGCCACGTCAACATTTTTGGATATCAGGATAGGATTATTATCAGCAGCACGTAACTCTTATAAGTTTCAAACTACTTCTTGGATCACCACATTTTATGTATCAAATGAAAGTTCTATACCCGTATTATGCAATGAACATGGTAATGTTAGTCGATAATGAGTAAATGTTCCTTTACTGGCATTATTTCTCTGTTAAACTGCAGCTTTGAAACCGAATGGGAATATTCCTATAATCTGGCTGCTGAATTTTGGCGTGATGACCGGGCTTCACTATGGGAGAGCGATGCATTGCCACAGAATAATGCTAGAGGGTCTGGAATAAATATTATATCAAAGGAAAAACAGTGAGTGAATTTTCAATTGTTTGTTTCCCAAATGCTGCTTGTGAGATGTTAGAGAACCATATCCAGTCTCCAAACGATGACCTTTTTATTCAGCCCACAACTGCTCACAACAATCAAAGCGTTAATGGCAGTCTGTGGGTCGTATTTTTGGTGGTCTCGGAGACTTTGTAGCACCTCGTCGTTAGCGATTAATTTGTATATTACACCACAACAGTCTCTTGTACGCAGTTAAATTTACCTTAAAACCGGCATGTTGTTCACGAATAACATACATGCAGATACCGGGGTGTAGTGTATAGAATAAACTGCTAAGGAAAATATGAAATCTCCAAGTACAATGATCAGAATAAACTTGTAAACAATAATGTTACAAACTCAATGAAGCCATTTAGAATACGGCTGTGTATGTAACCTTGGCGACAGACTCAGGCGATTACATGTCTCCATCTCCAAAAACAAGACAGGCGTCAAACATCAAGAGGTCAAAACAACCACGTGTTCGAATGATGCCAGCTCGTATACACTAAGATATACAGAATCCGAGAGCAAAGTCAAATTCTGTGCCATCTGAGAGCCGGCCCGGATCTGAGGGTAATGGAAAAGGGCCGTGTCTGGGTGTGCTCTGGGCTTGTGGGTGTGGTGGCTGGTTCGATCCTAGAGGGAAGGGGTGAGGGGTGGCTATAAAGCTGCCGTCACACTGGGACAAAAGTGGCTAACATGCTAGCCAGTTTTGCGACCCGCTAGCCAAACTGACTCACGGTGAGCGAGATTTCGCCTGCGAGGCGAAATGGATAACAATTCTTGCTCACAGCTTGTTGGTGGGATTAGAACTCAAATGAGCCTATATTAATTTTGTAACTGATGAGAAAATATTCTGTTATTCACAGAAGGAAACTTTAACTAAAACTGTTAAGTACAATTTAATTCTTGTTGTTTTTATTCATTTTTATTTTTTTCTTGTACTATGAAAAAAATATTCGGACACTCGGGTGACCAGCCACGGAGGCTGTCTGTTTTGTCTCTAAACAACGAGTAAAAATCAGATTTCGATATGGATCCTGCGGCAAAGAAAACTCTAGAAGACTGCTTTGTGGCTCTGGAGTTGCTAAAGTAAGTGAGGCGGTTACAGAAGTTGAGGAGAAGGGAGTGGGAACTCCGTGGTGGTTTGTTTACAAATGACCACGAGGCGCCAAGGCAGACGACACTGTTAGCAGTTTCGGCTCGCAAAAACACACGAGTGTGACGGACACTCGACTCTGCTAGCCGTTTTCACTCGCAAAACTGGCTCGCATGTTAGCCACTTTTGGTCTAGTGTGACGCCGCCTTAACTGTACTCTTACTCTGATATTGTTTTCTCTTCGTGTGTGTGTGTGTGTGTGTGTGTGTGTGTGTGTGTGTGTGTTGATAATGAGTAACACATCTCAACTCCTCGCTCCTTCCTTCCCCCCTTCTCTGCATATATATACTGTATAAAAATCATTAAAGACCAAGGCGTAGCCATTGTTCACTATTTTTCTGTTGATCTTTTCGAGTTTTCTTACACATTGTTTTACACTATGATTCAGGTTGTAGATAATATGTCCAAAATCCGTGTCGTAACTATATTTTATTAATTATTTATTTTCATTTTTCGTAGGACGTTTCGTGTATCCTTACACATCATCAGCGACTGTAATATAGATACAATACACTATAAAACATGACATATACAACATAAACCTATACAATATATATACTGAAATGTACAACAACGACTAATAAAAGTGTAGAGTTACAAGAGTATGGATAAAAGAGACAAACCCTTTAGGTGAAGTCAAGTATGGGCTACAGTTAAAAGTGTATGGATAAAAGAGACAAACCTTATAGGTGTAGTCAGCTATGAGCTACGTGGTTGACTGCGAAGGTTGTATGGGTGAGTGGGTGTTTGTGGCTGTGTAGTGTTGCCAGTTGTGTTATTGTGTGTGTAATGTTCATTTGTAATTGTCGCTGCTTGTGGTCGGTCCTTTGTGTATTTAAACAGTTTGAGGGTACGATCTAGTCCGGTAGTTTGGTTGTTTATGGCCGGCGTGTTTTCACGTATGAGAAGTGCTTCTGCCAGTTGTAGTCTAATGTGGTCATGACATTTTATTATTATATTAGTATTTTCTATTAGAACTTGTCTGTTTATTGATGTGTGATGTTGAGTCATATGATCTTTTATAGAACCGGATTGTAGGTGCATGGTTAAACGTCTGCTTAGTGTGGTTGTGGTCATACCAATATATTTCATGTGACGAAGTTTACAATCTTCGTGTGGGCAAGTGAATTCATAAACTACATTGGTATGTTGAAGTTTGTTGGTTTGTTGAGCTGTGTTGTTTTTCATAATCATGTTGCTAACTTTCCTGTTTTTATAGTAAATAATTAAACTGAGCTTGTCTGAGGGGATAACACATGATGTGTTACGTGTCACAATCTCTCTAAGTACACGTTCATCCGTTTTATAAGCAGGGGACATCTGATTACCATAATACACATTGTGAGTAACAGTATGGGGAAGCGGTTGGACATTTGTGGTTGAGACTTGTTTTGAAATAAATTGACATATTTCTCTGTCAACTATTTGATTGGAATAACCATTGTTAATTAAGATCTGCTTTAATTTAGTTACTTCTGAGTGGAAGAGTTCCCACGATGAGCAGTTCCTATGAGCACGACGTAAGTATGACCTGATAACTGACAATTGGTACCGCTGCGGACACTCACTCACAGCATTAAGGCATCTACCCAAGTCCGTAGCTTTACGATATACGGAGGTTTTATAGTTACCATTCTCCTCTTCTATTAATACATCAAGAAAAGGGATTTTGTTGTTTGCACTTATCTCATAAGTAAATTTTAATATTGAGTTATGTTCCATGGCAGTTCTTAGTTGTTTAAGGTGGTTTTCGTCTCTAACGACCACATAGATATCATCAACATAGCGACAATACGTGGTTGGACGTAGGTTGGTATCTTCTAACACTTTGTTTTCTAGGTGACACATGTAAAAGTCATAGCTGACTACACCTATAAGGTTTGTCTCTTTTATCCATACACTTTTAACTGTAGCTCATACTTGACTTCACCTAAAGGGTTTGTCTCTTTTATCCATACTCTTGTAACTCTACACTTTTATTAGTCGTTGTTGTACATTTCAGTATATATATTGTATAGGTTTATGTTGTATATGTCATGTTTTATAGTGTATTGTATCTATATTACAGTCGCTGATGATGTGTAAGGATACACGAAACGTCCTACGAAAAATGAAAATAAATAATTAATAAAATATAGTTACGACATGGATTTTGGACATATTATCTACAACCTGAATTATAGTGTAAAACAATGTGTAAGAAAACTCGAAAAGATCAACAGAAAAATAGTGAACAATGGCTACGCCTTGGTCTTTAATGATTTTTGTATAAAAGAAAACGTTCTGCCTAAATATACTTATATATATATATATATATATATATATATATATATATATATATATATATATATATATATATATGTGTGTGTGTGTGTGTGTGTGTGTGTTGATAATGAGTAACACAACTCCTCGCTCCTTCCTTCCCCCCTTCTCTGCATATATATACTGTATAAATATATATATATATATATATATATATATATATATATATATATATATATATATATATATATATGTGTGTGTGTGTGTGTGTGTGTGTGTGTGTGTGTGTGGTGGTTGAGGGCACCCATCAACCACTCACTCAATGTAGTGATGCCATATGCTGTGATAGCAGTATGTGAAACGAAAATGAAAGGGTGCAAAGTGGAGGAGTGGGGGGGGGGGTGAAATGTGTAAGGGGGGATGAATCGGCGAGGAAGATGCAAGGAGGGAGTTGCTTTGTTGATGAATGAGGTGTGGCAGAGTGGAATGAGAGACTACAAATGTGTCAGCTCGAGGTGTATGTCAAGTTAAAGTTTGAGTAGGTGAAAGTGGCAGTAATTGTAGCATATACACAGTGTGAGGACAGCAGTAAGAGAAAGACAGGTTTTGGGATGAGCTGGATGAAGTAGTGGGAGAAATGCCCAGGAGGTATAAAGTTTTTTTTTTTTTTTAATAAATAGTGAATGGAGGAAGGAAAAACAAAGGGGGAAAAAAAAAGGTCCATGTACCTAAAGGCATCCTCCATTCATAAAATACCCATAACAACTGGACTTGAACAGAAGTGGATCAAATGTTTGTGGGAAACAACTCCCAGGAAGCGAATTCCAGAGAGTAGTAGTTCTGGAGATAAATGAATTTTAATAAGCAGAGGTTCTGCATTGCGGGGGAGAGAGTGTGAATTCATGGGCGCTCCCAGCTGCCCGAGTATTTCGGGAGAAAATGTGAAGGGGAGGAACAATTGATGCCAGTTCGTCTGAACACTTACGGTAAAAATATCTATAAAATAATGCTAAAGAAGCAACATGTCTACGTACTGATAATGCAGGAAGGTCTTGCGTGATGGCAGGATTATTGATTAATCTAATGGCTTTATTTTTAATTTTGTCCAATTGCCTCAATGCAACCGCTCCACATCCACTCCACAGTGGTGGACAGTATTCGATCTGAGAACGCACATGACTTTTGTATACTGTGGCCATCTGCTCGTCAGTGAAGAACTCACGAACTCTGTACATAAGTCCCAATTTTTTGGAAACATTTTTAGCAAGGGATTTAGCATAAGCTGTCCAGCTTAGGCTGAGGTTTAGAGTAACACCTAGGATATTAATTGTAGTGGATATGGGAATACTGACATCATTTAAAATTATGTGAGAGTCTGAGGGATTCTTTCTGTCAGAGAAATTAATGTATTTAGTTTTCTGAGCATTAAATGAGACCAGATTTGTTTGTCCCCATTGATTAATTTTAGAAAGGTCCTCGTTCAGAGAAATTGCTGCGTTTATTTGGGAATTTATAATATCAAATTGTGTAAAGGAGGTACTTAATGTGAAAGAACTATGAAGGGTCGAGTCATCAGCATAAGAGTGTATTGGGTTGTGAGTGACAGATAGGAGGTCATTTATATGAATGAGAAAGAGGGTTGGCGCCAAAACTGATCCCTGAGGTACGCCAGCATTTATGGAATGAAACTGAAAATAAATACCATCTACCATGACCCGTATTTTTCTGTTACGAAGGTAAGAAGAAATTAGAGGAACCAGTGATGCAAGGCCATAGTGTGACATCTTAGACAATAAGGCCCGGTGCCATACTCTGTCAAATGCTTTTGATGTATCTAGTGCTATTGTGTGTGTTTCACCGTGTTGGTCTACTATTTTGTTAATCTGATGGGTAAGAAGGCAAAGAATGTCTACAGTTGAACGTTCTTGTCTAAATTCATACTGGCGATCATTGATTAATTTATTGATTTCTAGATGCTTGATTATGTGTTTGTTAATTAGCGTCTCAAAAACTTTGCCAAGAATGGAAGTTATTGCAATTGGTCTATAGTTTGATTGATCAGAAGTTGCCCCCTTTTTAGGAACAGGATGGATATTTGCTTTTTTCCAAGAGGCTGGAAAACTTGAGGTACGGATGCATAAGGGGAAAAATTTTGCCAATACAGGAGCCAACACTAAGGAGCAATTTTTAAGTACTATTGAAGGAATTTCACCTGGTTTAGTAGCTTTGTCTGCTGAGATATTCTGTAATACAGCTTGTACGTATCTTGTTGAATCATGAATGGAGGTATTTGAGAGGAATCAAAATCAGGTACAAGAATATTATAATTTTCTGTATTTAGGATTGAGTTTGTTGAAAAAATGTCAACAAGAAGTTTGGCTTTTCCACGTGGGTCACTTACTAGATTTCCATTGGGGGACTGTAAAGGTGGAATGGAAGAGGAGGTAGTGAGGTTAGTTTTGAATGAATTAAGGGTTGACCAGAATATTTTATCATTTGGGTTGTTTAGTAGTTTGTTAGCCTGTCTATGCAGAAAGTTTGATTTAGAAAGATTGATGATAGTTTTAGCATGGTTTCTGATATTACTAACATAGTTAAAGGCTTCTTTGGTTTTGGTCCTTGTATAAGTGTTACAGGCTATTGTTTTATGTTCTGTTACTCTAGCACAATTGTGGTCAAACCATTTAGGAGAATTACATCCTTTTCTGTAACTGTGATGGGGAATGAATGTTTCCATACCGACTTTAATGAAATTCTATATGTGGCCCAATGTGGAATTTGTATCTTGGGAAAAAAAAGCAGGTCCAAGGAATATCCATGAAAAAATTATGGAGTCCCTCCCAGTCTGCCCTGTTGTAGTGCCATTTAGTCACCACGACCTGTTCACAGCAGGAGGGTGTGGTAGGTGTTAAACTGGTGGCATGAATCATACAATGATCCGAGGATCCGAGGGGGGACTTCACTTTGACACTATAATTATCTGAATTGGTTGTTAGAAACAAGTCCAATAGGTGGGACTTTGATCGGGGTTGTCTGGTACATGGGTGGGTTGACTGATTAACTGGATGAGAGTAAATGAGTCTCCAAATAGCTAACATTCAAGACCAGAGTCGTCAGTTCTGGCTGAATAAGTGAGTCATTCAACATTATGGACATTAAAATCACCCAGAGTAGTAATTTCTGATGCAGTATTAATGCTGAGGACACTTAGTTGTGAAGACAGAGAGTCATATAAACTCGGCTCTGGAGGGGCATTAGGGGAACGATAAACACAACAAAAATATTTAATTTTACCAAAAGAATTTAATTTGTATATGGAATAGTCGAAATAAGGACAATTAAATTTAGTAATCTCCTCCTGGGCAATTCTGATTTAGCAAGGCAACATACGCCTTCTTTGGGTCTGAAATTTTGAATCATGATATTACCAGGAAAATTAAATCTAGCTAAATCAGAGGTGGAGCTTACTTGTGTCTCTGTCAAAAATAGCAGATCAGGGGATTCAAACTGGAGGAAATTTTGAACAGAGTTAATGTTGGAGGGAAGTCCCCTAATAATGCAAAAGAAAATTTTACTGCACTGACAAGCAGATTAAGGGCACCGCAACACTGGAGGTAGCAACACTGGAGGTGATCGTAATGGAGGATATGAATGGAAGAGTAGGCACTGTTCCTGAGGATGACAATGGGCTGTTATGGAGTACCAGGAGAAAATGATAATGGGAAGCGACTAGAGGATATGTGTCAGGAGAGAAGGTTGTGCATTTGTAACTCATAGTTCAAACACAAAGATGCGCATAAATAAACATGGTATAGAGGAAACAGGGATCGTGTTGAAAGAAGCCTGAGTGATTACGTGCTCGTAGAGAGGTCGATGATGGGAATGGTTGCTGATATGAGGGCCGTGAGAGGACAATGTGGAGGTCTGTTAGATCATATAATGTGGTATGTAAGATCAAGCTGAGAGGAGTGAGGTGGATCAGGAGAGAGAGGAGCAGTCAGGGAGAAAGTCTGAAAGTTGAGAAGCTGAGGATCAAACAAATGGCAGATGATTCAATCAATCAATCAATCATTTCCTGTGGCACCCTCGGGGATGCATTGGGCCTCGATGAACTCACACCACCACATCCTATCTTGTGCTAACTCCTCAAGATCTCCCCAACACTCATCTCCAGCTTCCCGTCTCATTGTCCTCACCCACGTCTCTTTTGGCCTTCCTCTACCTCTCCTACCAAGTGCCACCCACCCTGGTGTACCTCGTACTATTCCCTGTCTCCTATACACATGTCCTAGCCACTTCCATCGTGAGAATCTAACATATTCATCGATCGGCTGCACTCCCGTTATTTCTCTAATTGTACTATTTGGTATCCTTTCCCACCACTTAACTCCTAATATTCTTCTAAGTGCTTTATTTTCAAACACCAAGAATTTATTTTCCATAGTCACTGTGCTGTACCAAGACTCGTGTCCATAAATTAAGATACTCCTAACCATTACCTTATAAAGTTTGATTTTTGTATGAACAGAAAAATTGTTATTATTCCAAATATTTTTAAGCATTCCCATTGCCTGATTAGCCTTCTTTAACCTTTCCTCGAATTCAAAGTTCAAAGAACCATCCTTGGCTAAATAAGTACCTAAATATTTAAACCTATCAACTTGCTTTACAACCATACCTCCAATTACACATTCCTGCGCATTTTCCATATTCATATTGATTATTTCAGTTTTTCCACAATTAATAACCAAACCCACCTTGCGACCTTCACTCACCAAACAGTCCAACACTCTCTGCATCTCTTCTGGCCCATCACAAATCAAAACTATATCATCTGCATAATCTAAATCCAAAAGTTTCCTGTTCTCTCCCCAAAGTATACCTGCACCGGTTTCTGTTCCAACACGTTTCATAATGTAATCAATGACCAATATAAATAATAAAGGCGATAGAACACCACCTTGAATTACTCCGGACTTGACTTCAAACGAATCACTCAGACAACCATCAACCATCACTTTACAAAATGTGTCCCCATGCATGTTCATAATGACCCTCACAAACTCCTCTGGTATTCCATAATGTCCATAGTCTCTCTCGAAACACTATCAAAAGCCTTTTCAAAATCAACAAAACAAAGACTTAACGGTACTCTCATTTCATTAACTTGCTGCATCAAATGCCTAACTATAAAGATATGATCATTGCCTGTTCATCCCTCAGAATACCCTCAACCACCGGCTCCAACCTATTTAACAACACTCTACTGAAAACTTTCAAAGCTATCGGTGACAGAGATTCCCCTCCAATTACCACATTCACTCAGGTCTCCCTTCTTCGGAATTTTAACAATTACACCATTCTTCCAAACTGATGGTAGTAACCCCGTCACCCATATCTTATTGAATAGCTTGGTCAAGATCATTATTAATCTATCCCCCTCCACTTTAAACATTTCCGGAAATAAACCATCCTCCCCTGGTGCCTTGTTATTCTTTAACTATTTTACTGCTTTCTCCACTTCTGCAAGCCTCAACTCTCCTGTTTCTATATTTAAATCTTCCTGAGCAGACGGTATATCCTCTTCTGGTGGTATTGGTCTATTAAGAACTGTCTCAAAATGCTCTTTCCATCTATTTTTAATATCTCCATCTTTGGTCAATAAATTTCCTTCCCTGTCTCTAACTGGTATTTCCTTGCGTTTACCTGCATTACCACTCAGTTCTCTAATCGATTCATATGCTATTCTTTGACTCTGTCCATCATTTTTGTTTATTAAGATTTCAGTCTCTGCAACCTTTTCATCCACACATCTTCTTTTATCTCTCCTAGCTAACCTTCTTACTTCTGAATTCAAACTCCAGTACGCAGCTCTTGCTAATTCAATCTCTCGTTCATCAACGCATTGCATCTCACTCCTCAATTTAACCTCACCTCTCCTTTTTATCATATCCCACGTTTCCTCTGATATCCATTTCTTTCTCCTGAATCTATGTCTCCTTCCAATCGTACATTCAGCAGTCTCATGCAAAACTTTGTTCACATCCTCCCACATCTCATCTACACTTCTCTCCCCCTCTTCCAACGTTTCCAACACCAAAAACCTATTTCTGCATTCTAATCTGAATTCCTCCTTTTCTTCTCCTTCCCTTCTAAGCTTAACAATATCGTATCTACCAACACCAGATTTTTCCTTCTTCTGATTTTTAAGTTTAAACCTTATTTTTGCAATGCCGAGTTGATGGTCACTACCAATATCCGCTCCCCGTTTAACATGAACATCTAGCAGAGAACTTCTATGCCTCCTACTGATAGCGATGTGATCAATCTGATTTTTATATTTTCCACACGGCGACACCCAAGTTGTCTTGTGTATATTGCAATGCTGAAAGAGTGTGCCCCCGATGACTAAGTCATTTGCTAGACAGAAGCTTCCAAACCTCACTCCGTTTTCACTCATCCTACTACCAACTCCCATCTTACCCATACATGCCTCAAATCCCTCATTTGAGCAGCCCATTACTGCATTAAAATCTCCAACGCAGATCAAAACATCATGTCTAGGTACCCTTCCTACTCCTTCTTGCAACTTTTCATAAAATGTGTCTTTCCTTTCATCGAGTGCATCATTAGTAGGTGCATAACACACAAACAAACTGATGTTGCCATGATTTGATTTAAACCGTGCGTATAACAATCGCTCATCTATAGGATCCCACTCACATAATGCCTTATTTGCCTTACAACCCAGTAACAATCCTACTCCCTGATAATGCATTCCGTCCTGTCGGCCAGATATCAATAAACGTATACCATCCTCCAAATCCAACTTATCAACTCCAGTTAATCTAGTTTCTGTCAGAGCACAAATATCAAGTCCATAATTTTGAAAAATCTTCACTAACTCATCAATTTTACCGTCATGATTTAGCGTTCTCACATTCCAGTTACCAATTTTAATTGTATTTTTTGCATTAACAAATAAATTAGATTGTAATTGAGGCAACCGTGAGATTCTTAGCACCCCCTGCCCATTTAAGGGCTGCACGGGACTGGGGGCCATTATTGTTCTTTCAGAGTCCATCAAGGTTTCTTTGGCTAACTTCCTGAACACCTCGCCATTGTGTTGCAGTCGCAGTAGGCAGCTAACTTGCCTGATTGCCCACACCCGAAAGACCCAGCTATGCTGTAGCCAGTCACGTGCCGGCATGCTTCCCAGCCATTTCACTCTCAAGGAGTTCCTCTGCCTGAGAAAGCAACCACCCCCCTGCTCCCGAGGGCTTTTGATCTGTGTAGGTAGAGGGTGATCACTCCCTCACTAGCCATATACAGTGTATATACAGTTAGAATCAGTGAACTGGAATGAAATGGATCTGGACAGCCTGTGGAATGCATATTGGGATTGCTTAGTTACAAATGCTAAAGTGGTGTGTTGTGTGGCAAGAGTAACAACAAAGAAGAATGGTATGGCATGGTGGGATGAGGAGGTTAAGAGAGCGGTGGAGGAAAAGAGGAAGTGGCTAAAGTGGTTGCAGGATAAGGGTTCAGATGAAATAAGAACTGAGTATATTGAAAGCAAGAAGCACGTAAAGAGACTAGTTAAAAGGAAAAAGAAGGAGGTAAATGATGATCTAGGAAGAAAAATGAATGGAAACTACCCAGAAAATAGAAAGTTATTCTGGAAAGAGGTGCGGAAATGTAGAAGTGAAAGTAGAAAGAAGTGTGATGGTGTGAAGGATGCAGGCGGTAGATTATTAACCCATGGAGATGAAGTAAGGACCAGATGGAAAGAATATTTTGAAAGCCTGATGAATGGCAATAGAGAGGGCAGAGCGGCTGTAAACATGACTGGTATGGGGGGTTTGTAGAGAAGGAATGCAGTGCCAGGAGACGTGATACTTGCACAGATGAAGAGTACTGTGAAGCGGCTGAAAAATGGGAAAGCAGCTGGGGTTGATGAGGTGTATGCAGAAAAACTTAAGTGTAGTGGAGAAAGTGGAATGAAGTGCTTGTTGGAGATATATAAGAAGGCATGGATGAGTGAAACTGTGCCTGCAGACTGGAAAAAGGCTGTGATTGTACCTCTGTACAAAAATAAAGATGAGCGAAGTGAGTCCAAGAATTATCGTGGCATAAGTTTAGTGAGTGTGATAGAGAAGGTATATGGAAGAATTATTATGGTAGAGAGATATCAGATGTCTTAGTGAGTGATGAACAGGGTGGCTTTAGTAGTGGCAGAGGATGTGTGGATCAAATATTTGCGGTGAGACAGATAGCAGAGATGGCTTGTGAGAAGGACCATAAGGTGTTTATGGCATTCATGGATCTGGAAAAAGCATACAACAAAGTAGACAGAGAGGGATTGTGGAAAGTTGTGAGAATGTACGGTGTAGATGGTAAGCTGTTAGGTGCTGTCATGAGTTTTTATGATGGTAGTGAAGCATGTGAAAGGGTTAATGGACATCTAAGTGAATGGTTCATGATCAGTGTGGGCGTCCGGCAAGGTTGTGTGATGTCCCCATGGTTGTTCAATATACTGTATATATTGATGGGGTGATGAGAGAAGTAAAAACACGAGTAATGGAGAGAGAGATGGCGTTGGTAATGAATGGTGAGGATGGAATATCTCAAATTTGTTGTATGCTGATGATGCAGTACTGCTTGCAAATACCGGACAAGAACTTGGTAGGCTAGGGCAGAGCTTTGTTGATGTCTGTGAGCATCGTGCCTTAAGAGTGAATGTAGAAAAGAGTTAAGTGATGGTTATTGAGAGAGAAGGTGACTCCCAGTGTGATGTTACGGTGAATGGTGAGAGGCTGGAATTGGTGAGAGAGTTCAAATACCTGGGTACAGTGACAGAAAAGAGAGGAAAATGTGCAAAAGAAGCTGAAAGAAGAGTGACACAAGGAAGAAAAGTAGCTGGTGCAATGAAGGTCTTGATATGAAACAGAGGCTTGAGTGTTACAGCTGCACGAAACTTACATGAGAGAGTGTTAGTGCATGAAAATGAAAAGTCAAGAGTGATAGCAGTGGAGATGGGACTGCTGAGGAATGTATGTGGAATACAGAGGGTGGATAGGATATGAAATAATGTGATTCGTGAAAAGTGTGGAGTGAGGAAGTCGGTGGACACCGGAATCGAAGAGAGTGTACTGAGGTGGTATGGTCATTTGGAGAGAATGGATAACAATAGAGTGGTGAAAAAGGTAAATCTGAGCGAATCTGAAGGAGGGAGGAGGTGAGGTAGGCCTAGGAAAAGGTAGAAAGATATAGTGGATGAGTGTGTGAGGAAGAGAGGTTTGGAAGTTGGTGAGGCTAGGGAACTGACAAGAGATCGAGCTGGCTGAATGAATGTTGTGAGGAGAAGTGCATGATCAGGGATTTCGACACCCTTTTTTAACAAGGCAGCGTCAAGATTGACTCAATTGGATACGTTTTTGTGAAGCTACAGAACGTGGTGAATGTTTTTTGGTGTATCCGATAGAGCCAGGATTCGGGGGGCTTGAATGATGAGTGAATGGAAGTGTGGCCCATTGGACTGGGCAAATTTGGGCTGTCTGGACATTGTTACTCCTCACCCTGCCCTTGGGGGGAAAGGAGATCCGGATGATGATGATGAAGATGATGATAACATATATATATATATATATATATATATATATATATATATATATATATATATATATAACGGAGCCTTTGTGGTACAGTGGTAAAGTGTGTGTTTTCGTACACTGAAGAATGAGGGTTCGTGCCCCGCCAGGGTAATAAACTTTGGGAGCGTTCTTCAGGCCACGTTCTGCTTCTCTGAACATAAGGGATGCTGTGGCTGAACCACTGTTGCATATTGTAAAGTATGCTTCCACATAGTTGGCTTGCGTGGGCCGATTACACTTGGTTCACAGACTACACACACATCCATAGCCACTCCAACACCACAATTACATTTACAAGCACTTCTTACCCTACATACAATCTCTACTAGACAACCTAAGCCACTTGGTAGAGATACACTGGCTGTATCGTCCCCATTTCGGTTAGGATTGGCCACTCCTGCAGTGGACACTCAAACGGCTGATTACTTCCCACGTCATCAGCCGTTTGAGTATCCACTGCAGGACCGGCCTATCCCGACCGAAGTCGGGACGATACAGCCAATGTATCTCTACCAAGTGGCTTAGGCTGTCTGGTAGAGATTGTATGTAGGGTGAGAAGTGCTTGTAAGTGTAATTGTAGTGTTGGAGTGGCTTTGGATGTGTGTGTAGTCTGTGAACCAAGTGTAGTCGGCCCGCGTAAGCCGACTGGGTGCAAGCATACTTTACGGTAATCGACACTGGTTCAACCACAGCACTCCTTGTGTCCGCCAATGCAGTACGTGGCCGGGTGAACACTCCCAAAGTTTATTACCCTGGCGGAGTGCGAACCCTGGTCCACCCGTGTACGAAACGCACACTCTGCCACTGTACCATAAAGGCTCCATATATATATATATACAGTATATTTATATATATGAGAGAGAGAGAGAGAGACAGAGTTGGACAGATGTAGGGTAGTAAAACATCTACGGACTATAATGGGTAACATTTCTTGGTAAAAAAGAAATATCATTTGATAACGCTGAACGATATTGGAATTCTATATTTCCTTCCTTGCCCACACATATCGGATCTGTGCAAACCAGCCGCTGCAAGAGATACATACATACATACATATACACATATATACATAGAGAGTACCGTATAAAGGCCAGTTACAGCTTTCTTGTAATACATTTTTAATACCCCCAGGCCTTTTTATTTACCTAAAGGTGGACCATTCGAAAGAAAAGAATACCCCTTCAGCCCAATAAAAAAAAAAAAAAAAAATCCTCACGACATACTGTGCTTTGTTTTTGTTGATTTGGAGAAGGCCTTTGACAGAGTCCCTAGAAAGGTGGTGAAGTGGGCAATGAGAAAGCTTGAGATCAAGGAGTGTCTTGTTAGGGTGGCTATGGCCACATATGTGGGTGCTCGCACCCAGGCAATGAATAGGAATTTGAGTGATGAGTTTTTCATGAATGTTGATGTGCACCAGGGGTCAGTTATGAGCCCCTTGTTGTTTATCATGGAACTTGATGCCCTTGCACGTGACTTCAGAAATTGACTTCCGTGGGAGGTGTTATATGGTGATGATTTGGTTTTGTTGCAGAGAATTTAAGGCAGGCGGAGGAAAGATTTAGAAAGTGGAGAGTTGGTATGGGGCACAAGGGCTTAAGAGTAAATACAGATAAAATAGAAGTGTATCCAGGGCTGGTGGAGATACTGTCAAAGAAGAGGGAGAGTGGCCATGTGCGATTAGCCACAAGGACGTGGGAAGTAATTCCATCTTGTGCAGTGTCAGTGACAAGTGGGTGCATAAGAGGTAGACTGCGAGATAATGCTGATTTCATGTGTACAGTGTGTCGGGGAGAGCAGGTGGAGATTGTCAGGCGTGAAAGGACTGAACTTGCTGGTGAGTCTCTTGAGTGTGTGGAAGAGTTTTGTTATTTGGGAGACATGTTATGTGCTGGAGGTGGGGCTAGAGTGAGGAGTGGTTGGAAGAAGTTCAGGGAGCTGTTGCCTCTCCTGACATTGAGAGGGCTTTCCCTCCGTGCTAAGGGATCTTTGTATGCAGCAGGTGTTAGGAGTGTAATGTTGTATGGTAGTGAGACTTGGGCAGTAAAGAAATAGGATATTCGCAGGCTCAGAAGTACAGAAATGACAATGATTAAGTGGATGTGCAGTGCGTCTCTGAGTGTGAGGCCTGGGGGGGCTAGGTTTATGATAGAAGAGTTGAGGGGTAGGATGGGACTGGAGATTATTTGTGCTTGATGAGGAGAAGTAGATTGAGATGGTTAGGACATGTGAAGAGTATGGGGGATGATAATTGGGTGCAGAAAGTAAGAAGTGTTAATGTCAGGGGAAGGTCTGGGAGAGGAAGACTGAAAAAGACCAAGGATGAGGTCATTGAGTGTGACCTCAGGGATAGGGAACTGAATAGGGAAGCTGCCAGAGATCGAGCAGCATGGAGCCACCATTAGGTGATCAAGGTCGAGGCATGCAAGCATTTTGGATCCTTAAAAATCAAACGAAAGAACGAACGAACGAACACATCAAACAGGATAGGTTTCAATGGGTAAGAATGGCTGTGGAGACAACCAGGGGTGAACCAGAGCTTTTCCCTGACTTTCCCTCCCACCATTCTCACCCACTTATCGAAATGGATGTTATAAATGACGTTTGATACTGCCTTTTGAACAAGTTTATAATCTCTGGAACCATAGGAATAATACTGAAAAAAAGGCCTCACACACACACACACACACACACACACACACACACACACACACACACACACACACACACACACACACACGCACGCGCGGGGGGGGAGGGGCAAAGTGGATGGGACTCGATATTTGCCTTCCACAACCATCTTACCCACGGAACTAGCGGAGGGAAGAACGCAATAATCACAGGACTGGACGGTGCTCAATATGCCCTATTTGTTTTATAAGCATTAGAATCACGAGTCTGACCAAAGAAAGCACACTGGATAAAGGTGCGTTGAACAACACTGGGTGGAGTTCGAGATGTCCTTTCCAGGAGCAGCAGCACCAGACAACTAATGCTACAAAGCTTGGTCGAGCTACATGGAACAAGACTGGATGAAGTTCAAAAATTCCCTTCCAGAGCCTGCAACGCGAGAAACAATGCGTGACTCAGCTGGATGGAACAAAGCTGGATAAAGGTAGCAGTTATTAACTTGAATCCCATTAATATTGTTGGGTCCGAGCAAGAAAGGCACAAAAGGCCGAAATGAGTCTGATATTTGTCTTTCGAGCTATCAGCGTTCACGCCCTCACGCAAGAAAGAAGACAAACACAAGACTCAACTTTCATATTTTTTTTTCTCCTAGAATCCATTAGAGCAGTCAAACCAACACCGAAAAAAGAAAGGCAACACACACAAAACTGGAAGAACTTAAAATATTTTCCCTCCACGGTCTCAAGTGGGAAAGAAAACAACAACAGACGACCGAAGTTCACACCTTTTTCCCCCTAACTTCCATTATAACTCCCAAACTGGTGCAGAAAAACAGACGACGCATAAAAGATCGCACGTATATCGATATTTTCCTTACACTGACACACTGGTCCAGGTCTCAGTTCGGACAAAAAAAAAAAAAAAAAAAGCTTTTGGACCAGATACACAGAGTTAGAGCCTTTCTGTCGTAATTATGATTTGGCTTTGCAAGAACGGCTACGCTAATTTATGAACAATTCCCTCTCACCAACATGATTTGGGTTTGCATGAAAAACAAGAGGCTTCAAGATCGCGCACCCTACATTCCTTGTCTTCCTGCGAAAACAGTTCTTGGGCACAACAGTGAGTTCGTTGTAGATTTACGATGCAGTAGAGCCACTGGACTTGGCCCTCCCACCCCCTCACAAAAAAAAAAGAGACACACAAGAAGGGAGCCTGGACACTTGTCTTCCACAACTATCTTCTCCGCGAGACTAGTAACGAAAGAACACAGCATTAAATGAAACTAGCACGTAAACATTTTCAGACTAGAACCAACAGAACCAGTGCGATAACACAGGATATTACGGAATAAAACATACCTTCAATCTCAACATTACTATTCACTTTCGTTCAATGACCCATGCTGGAAAGAAAGTTACGCACACACAGAAAGTTTAAATTGAGCATTATGAATCAATTTCAGAACTTTATATAACCGATGGACTAAAACAGGAAAGTACACGACAAACACGAGCCTAGAGCTCAATTATTTTCTCTCTAGAACAATCTTTGGCACGCGGCTAATGCACGAACGGGCTCACCCAAATGGAAGACTAGAACTTAGTATTTCCTTTCCACAGTCTTCATCGACCAGGGAACAATGTTGGAAGGATCTAGTGCGTCGGTAGTAGCGGTGTCAGAGTAGTTTCTGTGGCAAAGTGAGTAACAGAAAGTCGGGACTAGATGAGTTGGGCTACGAAGATGCGATGCCTGCAGAAGTTAGCTTCTCTCTCTCTCTCTCTCTCACACACACACACACACACACACACACTCAACGAAGTTAGAAATCTGAAGAAATTCCAAGCTAGCTACGACTCGTTTTTCGTATGCCTCCCGGTATCCGGGCTCTCCAAATTTAGCAAACTGCCAGCTTTATGCAGGAGAGAAGATCAGGGGCTAAGAGTCTTCAGAAGTTATTCTTGCCGACTAAGTAATTAGTAGTACTCAATTCTGTTAAATTTGTAATTCCTAAAAATACCTGGATGTCGTGGGCAGAAGTAATAATTCAGGAAGACTCTTTCAAAACTGATAGGTTGTGTACACTGGTGAAAGAATGCCGGTGAAGCCCAGCATTTGAATATTGGACAGAAATGAAGAGGGGAATCTTCAGATAGACATATGCTGCATGCACACAGTAATGAGGAGATGTGGACAGACCACAATGGTAGTAGTAGCAGGAGTGGTGGTGGTGGTGGTAGTAGTAGTAGTAGTAGTAGTAATAATAATAATAGTAGTAGAAGTAGTAGCTCTAGTAGTAGTAGTAGTTGTAGTAGTAGTAGTAGCAGTAGCAGTAGTACCAGTAGTGGTAGCCCAGGTTCATCTGAAACGTGAACGCGGTGGACTGTAGGCTGAAGCTGCCTTTATTCAACAGTCCATTGTACTCGTTTCTGGGGGTAGGAGGAAACTGAAGGAAGTTTGTATAAATGAGCAGCGGAGCCTCATGATTATATAAGTGCCATCACATGAAGGCGTCCCTGTCCAGCACCTCCATTACTCACATAATCACAAAGCAATCAGTCATCACCTCTCCAGCCAGCTTTATCTACGTTATCCAGCAATAAATAATTCTATGGAGCCTCTTCACTCAGATATCCCAGAACAATCAATCCAGCACTCTCCAGTAAATTCTGCTCATTCTCTTTCTTCAAACAATCCCTCGACGACCAATCAGCAATCCTCCATCACAGCAAAACCAGTCAGAAGCTTCATCCCATTGCATTTATCCGTTTTACTCAAAGAATAATAATATGCCTAATCTTCAAATTTCCAGTCAGTTTTATCCACTTTCTCCTCTCAGATAAACGCAGCACAGTCAGTCAATTACTCCGCAATTAATTTTATATATCTTTTCTACTGAGGCAGTCACAACACAACCACTCAGGATCTCTCCAATCAGTACGATCCACTCTTTCCACTCACACAGTCACAAGACATTCAGTTAGGAAGGGGAAGAGAGGGAAGAGCGAGAGGAGGATTACGATGAGGAATAAAGAGAATGATGATGAGGATGAACTGAAGAGGACGATGATGATAATGATGATGATGATGATGATGATGATGATGATGGTGATGATGTCCATGCTGAGATAAACACAAAAAAATATGACGATGGCGAAGACGGTGACGACGACAGCAAATAAAAAGCAAACTGTCCAATCAGTCCTCTCTAGTTATGTACCCAACCAATCCAAGCAGTTTTCGAAATCCAGTACAAACAATCAATAATTCTTATCAGTGCCACCCATACAGCCACTCAGAAAACAGTACCTGAGTGGTGGAAGGTGACACAAAGCCGCAGGGGATCACAATAGCAAATCTGTGTCAAGGGAGCTGAACGAATAAAGATTTAGTTTTTACCTGGTAAGAGGAAGAAGAAGGAAGAGGAGGAGCAGGAGGAGGAGGAGGAGGAGGAGGAGGAGGAGGAGGAGGAGAAGGAGGAGGAGGAGGAGGAGCAGGAGGAGGAGGAGGAGCAGGAGGAGAAAAAAAAAAGAGCAGAAGGAGACGGATGAGAAAGAGGAAAGGAGAGGGCGGGGAAGAATAGGATCCTCGAGTCAATTCATGCCTGAAAATGAGAGAAGGAATACTATACGGATGGACAACACTGACCTGAAAACTTTATAGGATATAAGAAGTCAAAATACTGCTGCTTCTCTGGAGCCCTTATCCATAAGTCCTGGATAAGCTCTCCCGAATCACTGTTTTTGAAAGCTTAGTAATCATTTGAAGTCTCAGCTTTTTTTGTCAGGCTATGAATGCTCGTAACTCCTCTTCTTTGGCGATTTATTTTGTACACCAAACCATAATAATCTCTTGTATGCTGTTTATGCCACTTAAATAATTATGAACATAATTTTTTCCTGATGTGCCAAGAAGTCATCTGAAAGTGAGAATGAAGGTGAGAAATTGTAAGCACTGGTGATGACATAGTCTTGCCCATTATACAACACATATTTTAGCGTCAGTAAACCAAAGATCATCGAAGAGCATTTTGCCTGATATTTGTTGCCAGGTACCATAACGGTGAAGAGCCTGCTCTATGTAAAAGTTCCCGAGAAAGTAACATTTCAGCATAGGAAAAAAGAAATGCGTATTACAGGAAAGAAATTCAACAGCAGCAGTACAGTTCTTAGGTGTGGTTAGAGATTTTTGACGACTGGAATGGAGGTGTGGTCTATTTTTTCTGAACAGTCTGCTTTTCCATCCCTCTTATTATAGTGGGAATAGGGTTATGATGATGAGGGTTATAATGATGTACCCCTGACTAACAGCTCAAGTGATGTATAATGACTTGTCACGAACGCCCGGAGAGCACATTCAAGTGGCGGAAGAGAATCCAGCCACCTTACAGCCTTCCTCCCTCCGCGCAACAAACGAGGCCAATTTTCGTCAAGCGGGGGTTGAGATCCTGGAGGGTGTTTATGGCTGAAAATGGATGAAATCGTACACAATATCGACGTTGCTATTGTTAGGCACTGAGAGGTTGTGGGCATCGTGTCGTTTACTAGCCCCTGTTCAAAGGGTCTGGAATAATGTTGAGGGCTAAGGCTATCTCATCCATGGATCTCGGTAGAAGTGGCATGCATCCTTCTATTTTCAGCAGATCAAAAAATTAGTTGTGATGAAAGAAGAATGCTAGTTACCAGAATTCATGTCCCGAGTATCATTTAATGTAATTATTGAATCATTTCAGTGGGGATCAGTTTCATTAAAAATAAAACTGAGGATTATGGTAATGTGTCAGCATCTCTTGTAATTCCACTAAGAATCACGCCTCCTCTCCTCTTTCTCAAAGTACTGGATTTGGCCCTATATCTAAAAATAAATGCAGCTGCGCTTTGTGTGTGTGTGTGTGTGTGTGTGTGTGTGTGTGTGTGTGTGTGAGTGTGTAAAACTGTCGTAATTCTGTATCGGAGTTTAGGGGCGGGTGCATGAATGGGTGGATTCCTGGGTCAAGCATTATAACTGAACATTCATCTGTGCAGCCAAAGTTAATATTATGATGAATATACCCATCCGGGTAAAACTATAGGCCCTACAGATGTCTCCCCAGCAGGACGTCGTGCTCTGGCTTCTGATTCGTCGAGGAGAGACACGTGATCTCTAGAGCATTTGGCACACAGAAGGGCAATGTTGCTTGGTTCAGTTGCAGTTCAGCTATGGCTTCATTATAAGACCAGGAGCCAATATAATCTTCGTTCACTGGATGGCCATTAATCTCCTACAGTGTTGTTGATTATTCATGCTAAGACTGTTAACGAGGCCAGTATGTATAGGGTAGCATTGTCGTCTTTTCACTTGATGGCTCTCAGGCACCACCATCAAGCAGTTAAGGGATCGAATGTCTTCTGAACATCCCGGCTATAGGGTCAAGTGGCCTGGCATATTGTTTTCTTGGACTACAAGAAACCATTTAGCTTGTCACTCAGAAATCACCTGAAAGTAGCACTACATTAAGTGAGTGTATGGTTGACGCCCTCATGTTCACTATCCCTTTCTCTGCTGGACATCATTCCCGGAGTGAATAAAATTGCATGGAGGAATATTCCTTTTACTCTAACTTGCCTAAAATTTGCATCCCTCTTCTTTGAATATTAAGTTGTAACAGTACGAGACAAGAATGTGATGCCAGCCAAGAAGTGTTATGGAACGATTAGAGTTGTACTAACGTCTTTTTCTGCTACTGACCTACACAAACTAAGATGCAAAGGGACTACAGTCTGAACAGAACTGAAGCCAATAGGGTACAGTAGAATAAACTAAACTAATAGGTCAACTGATTGTAGGGATAAAGTTGGGTGTAATATGGTTTGTTTATGTTAACCTATCAATGTTACCAACACTTCAAAAGCAAACTAGACAGACAAATAATGAGAAAAAAACGACAGAGCAATATGATTTCTGGTAACAGTTTGTAGAGATGGTAAAATTGTTCTGTGAATACTACCCTGCTGAATGGCGTGACCTGAATACCAGTAAAACGCCTTTGTCGGCGAGGTACGAGCGAGGTCAATCAAATCTGAAAGCACTGAAACGTCGTCTCCTTACACCCCGAGGATGCCTAAAGTATACTGATGCCTATCTACCTACCATGTTTCATGCCTTTACGACAAACTGTTTAGGCTGCGGCCCTCTTTTGAAGATTTTCGACATGTTGCACTTGGCACGTGTCACGTGCCACGTGCACCGCCTCGGTGTGAAGAAGCCTTTCAAAAACAAATATCTTAAAGAATTGGGCTATCATATGGTGCAAACCACGCGGCGATCGGTCCTGTGGTTGCTGAGATATTACTCTCTCAAAAGCGTTATGGTCGGGCCGGGCCAGGTTGGGTGGTTCATGTGTGGGAAAGTGGCACTACTGGACGAGAGACTCGCAAGGGCTTCGCCCTATCTCGTAATTATTTGACAGAGAGGTAATCATAGAACCTCTCTGTCTCTCTGTCTGTCTGTCTGTCTGTCTGTGAGTGTGTGTGTGTGTGTGTGTGTGTGTGTGTGTGTGTGTGTGATTTCAGGACTCACTACTTTGGTATGGGAAGAGGTGTAACTTTTATTTTAAATCAGAGGCGCAAGGGTGGGAGAAATAACATAAAGACTCCCAGAGAGAGAGAGAGAGAGAGAGAGAGAGAGAGAGAGAGAGAGAAATCAGGTTGGAGAGGCGAACTAAATCCATTAGAGATGATAAACTGAAAAGTTTTAAAGGATGATGCATTCTAAAGTGCTGACACACAAGGAGATGATGGAATCCAGGATCGTTAATAATACATTAGTACTTGGATGACGCACTCGAAAGTACAGAAAAGGATAAAATGTGTATGGAGAAAATGAAGGATGGGAGTCGAAATTTTTCTCGACACTCAGGAAGTTCATCTCCTCTTTCAGTCGCAATCAACTCATTGTATATTGTTTTATTCTTTTGCTCTGTTATGACGATTTTTTTTTTTTTTTTCAGGATAATTTTTCGAACTAGAAAGCTTAGATATGGTGTTCATTACCTCCCTCGTTGCTTGGGTCTCTTTTAATGTGAATTAAATCGTCCGGTTACAGCAAGAATAAAAATGAAATATGTCACCAAATTCAATAAATTTCAAAATTAACAACAGATAAGAAGAGAGATCGATGGATGATTTTTTTTTTTCACACCTAGAAAATTATTCTCATCAAATCAAAATGAGAAATTACAAACGGAGAAAAACAAAGTGCAAATTCTACAGGCACCAAGGCAGTCCATTTCATCCAATCCCGTCTTCCGGTTTCTCACTCTGTCACCAAAACTGATCTGCCATCGCTGCAACAGACGCACTAGATCCTGCCAGCATTGGTCCCTGGGCGATGATGGTTCCGGAAGGGAATTATCGAGCTAGTCGTCCATTGGGTGCGCTCTTTCGTGAATTAGTCCCTTGGCGAAGGTGATTTTGGAAAGGAAATATTAGAGATCTAGACTCAAGTTTGTCGTGTACGTTCATGCTTTTCTCTCTTTCTCTCTCTCTCTCTCTCTCTCTCTCTCTCTCTCTCTCTCTCTCGTTTATGTTGGTTCTGAAATGGAAATATGATGCTATGATCAACGTTGTGTGTGTGTAGTTCTTTTCAGCACTGGTCATTTGACGAAAGTACTGGAAATGTAATGCTGGAGATGTAGTCTATGTCGCGAATGGATGTGTTACCACATTGGTTCTGTTGGTTCAACTTGTCATATTTATCCTATGCTGTGTTCTTTCGGCATTTCTTCATGGACAAGATAGTTTTGAAAAGCAAGTATTCGAACTCCTTTCTTGTGTTTATGTTATTCTTGCGTAAGTTCCGCTGTTGTACTGCATCCCAGACCTACGAAGAACTCATGCTTGTAACCAAGACTTGTTTCACAGAACGAACAAGGAAACGATAGTGCACAATCTTCATATATGTTATTCTTCCTGCGAACCCAAATCATACCAACAATAGGGAACCACCTATGAGTCTGACTGCGTAGTCCGTCCTGCAATATCACATCATAGCAACTACAGGCAGTTGCTCGTTAGCTTGTTTAATTCTTCCAACATACTAAATCATAGTTACAATAACAAAATTGCTTGTAAAGTAGTTTGTGCCGTTCTTCCTGCAATAAACAAATAATAGTTATAACGGAATTGGTGGTAAGTCTGTTTGTGTATCTGGTCCAAGCCTTAGGTTTGTCGCGTTCTTTCAGGCACTGGGACGTGGCACTGGAAGGAAACCGTCATTTTCCTTCTAGTATTGTGTGTCTTGTCTTTTTTTTCCTGTGGCAATTTGAGAGTTATAATGGATTCTAAGAAGAAATATGTGTCACGAATCAAATTCGCGACATTTTCCTTTTGTGAGAAACCACGAACTATTAGTGGAAAACTCACTGTGTATCGCTCAGTTAACCGTTTCTCTCTCCATTTCGGTGGTATACTTTTCAAAACATTCGTCACTGTTTCAAAAGTGACCGATCTAATGCACGTCATTAAGTGCTCTACTGAGCGATATCATTGTTTCTTTATTGTTCGCCCCTGCCTGCCTCGACCGTTGGCCATGCCTTCCCTGGGCTGGCCTGTATTTGAAGTCAGTCAAGTGTCTGTCATGACGGAGTGAGGTTCTGTGCTCCAGCAGTGAGAGAGTGAGAGGTCAGCTAGCACCCAGACTCCACTAGACTACAGTTCTCCAGGCTCCCACCCTTCCTTGGTGATACACTACATTCATTGACCAGTATTTTCTTTTCGTTTTCCTAGACTTAAGAGTTTAGTTAAGTGTGCTGTTTCCTCACATGCTGGCCGGCTGCGCCGCATGTTGTTTTTTTCTAGGTGTAAGAATTTAGCTTTTGAGTGAGTGAATGAGTACAATCTCTTTATTTGAATTCATTTTGAGATGTAACGTTAAATTTATTTCTTTGTAGTCAATAAATTTAACAGTTCTTTGTCTTGAGCTTAATGTAATGTAAACTCGTGTTTCATTTCTCCACAATTAAGCTTATTTCCCTTATAGCTCCTAGCTTGCATAAACGTTTGCTATTCATAACTGGTACTTAGGCCAGTCTTGTTGTATTAAGCTTAAAATCCATTGTTCCTTCTAGGAGTTACGCATCAGCAAGAACCTGATATTATTAATAGTATTAGTTATTTATTGTCAGGGGTGAAGTAACTTTCTCCAGAGGCTAACAGTCCTAATAAACAGCAATTGAGTAATTAGTCTCTGCTGTGTACTGTTGAGAAAGTTTATAAATTCTCGTTCTTAGAGAATCGTGAGAAACAAGCCAGCGTAAAGTAATCATTGCTTGATTTACCAAGACAATTCTTGTTCCTGCTGTTCAGTATTATTGAACGTTATCATTTAAATAATAATTGCATTTATTTTAAAAACCCCGTGACAATTGGCGACCTCATTCCAGGATATTAACTCCTAGCTCTAAAGCTATTCACGAGATAATACTCACTCGCTCATATTTAGGTATTTATCATTAAAGTTTATAGGCACAAGCTTACTGGTGTTTGTCGTTATTTTAGCAACTGAATTTCTGCTTTATTAATCCATAGAGTACTTAACTCTATTTAGTACTTTATTCTTGGTAACGCCAGACGATTTTATTCGCTCCTGGGAAGTCGCCCTACCCATTGTGTTATTTATTGAGTCTTCCCAGTCATTTTCATTTTTGCTTTGTTCTTTTCCAGTTAACTAGATAAGGCTGGTCACCACTAGCTTGTGTCTGTATTCTTTACTTGTGTTTATTAGCATTCGTTTGCGAAGTAGCAGTCAGTACTGAGTCGCTAGTTATTTAGATTGAGCTAGCATCATGGCAACCAATATCTATGTACAGGAAGCTAAAGATATGGGCCTCACAGACCCAGAGAAAATACAAACCTACGTCTTCTCACGGTTTAATTACGAGCAGGAACGTGAGAAAGATGCTCGTGACGAGCGTAGAATCTAACGCGAACACGAGCGAGAACAGCGCGAATACGAGCGAGAACAGCGCGAACACGAGCGAAAACAGTGCGAACTCGACTTAGAACACGAGCGGGAACAACGTGAATATGAACGTGCCAAACGTGAGGCACGAGAAAAACATGAGCTTGAGGTTTTGAAGCTCAAGCGAGATTCCTTGGCTTCAGACACATCTGGTGCAGTTGATCCAAGCTCCACGAACGTTCTCCCTGCACATGTCCTGGCGACCCCACGCATCAAGCTTCCTTCATACAAGGAAGGCGAGCGTATCGAGCCGTACATAGCTCGTTTTGAGGACGTGGCAGACATGTATCAACTGGATGAGGCAGCTAAGCGGCTCCAATTTCTTAGTTTATTTGAGGGCCATGCCCTCGATATTCTCCACAGAATTCGTGGAGACAATCTCACGTATGAGATGATGAAAGCTGCACTCATTAAGGCGTATGGTCTCACAGTAGACGACGCCAAAGTTCAGTTCATGCGATCTCGTCTCCAAGACAAGGAGACAGCTGTTCGTTCCTCGACCGTCTCACTGCTTGCTTAGGTGAGTGGATGGAGAAAGATGAAACTCCTCCCACACGTGAGGGGATAATTGACCTTATGCTGCGTACACAGCTAGAGAGGTCGTGGCCTGCTGAGCTCATAGCACAGCTTAAGATCTGCCAGGTGAAAGATGCCAGCCAAATGGTAGAAAAGGCTGACGCATATTTCACTGCATACGGGTATCAAACTCGTAAGCAAAACACCTGGAACAGCAGAAAAGATACTGCCAAGTCTGGGAAGCCGTCTCAGACTGAATCCCAGCACCAAGGCCGTTCTCAGAATAATGGCCAAGGTCCAAAACTGCAGAGGAAGGACCAGGGGCAAAACACTCAGAAACCTGAGTGGAAGAGGTACAACAGGTACCCTAACCAGCAGCAGTATCAGCCATGCAACCGACCGTTGGGACAAACTTTTTCGCCACCAGCTCAAAGGAGGCAGGAAGCAAACGCAGCCTTTATTCCTCAGCTGCAACACGGTGGTCACGTCCCTACTGGTATGGGTACTCCCCCACAGTTCACTAGTCCCACAGTGACAGTGAACCCCCCTCCACAGATGGCCAATGTTCAATCTCCACAGGCGGTGAGTACGACCCCTCAAGTTTCTAAGTCTCAAGGCACCATGTTTGCCGCATCAATTATTCAGCAGCCTCATGAGTGGCTAGCTGCTTCCTCCACAGGCCCTGCCACAGGTGACAGTACCTTCCTTGTTCAGCCAGGGTTTGTGGGAGGCATTCCTGTGAAGGTCCTGAGAGACAATGGATCCTCAGGTTGCTCTGTCAAGCAGAGTTTAGTTCGGCCTGAGCAGTACACAGGTCAACAGATCCATGCAAACCTTATTGATGGATCAGTGAGATTGTTCCCTGAGGCATGTATCCAGGTGGCATCTCCATTTTATACTGGTACGACACTCGCAGTTGTCATGCCAGAACCTTTATTTGACCTTATTATAGGCAATATTTCTGGTGTCAAGGATAGTCGCACCGAAGATGACGCTACTCAGACTTCGGCTACAGTAACACGAGCCATGGCTGAGGCTCCAGACTGTGTCACCCCAGTGACCATTGAATCGCCGCAAGATCTGATGTGTAGCCAACTTGTTGTTCAAGAACAACATTCTGACCCGACACTTGCTGCCGTGCGGAACAAACAAAAGGGTAGAGTGATAAAGTATTCATGGGGAGGTCGAGCCAAGTTCCTTTGCAAACAAGGACTGCTCTACCATGAGTCATGAACACCTGAGTGCGAGGTTCGACTGCAGTTTGTCGTTCCCGCCAAGTAACGCCAAGCAGTGTTAGAATGGGGTCATTGTTCAGTCTCAGGACCCAGGGCCGTATCCAAGCTGGCCCTGGGATGGGACGAGACATAGATAGTTTTGTGCGTTCCTGCAATATGTGTCCATGTAACACCAATCAGGGACATGTCCTTCCTGTGCCGTTTGTAACAACACCTGTAATCTCTGAGTCAGCTGAGAGACAGGGTAGTGGTAATGTGGGTGTAGACCTGATGTCTCACCTACTAACTGCTTACTAACTAGCAACTGTTGTATGCTGGGTTCCGTAAGATAGGTGGCCTCAGAGATTTGAGTAATCCAAGGACCAGCCTGGTTCCCAGATAAAAGTGTAGACCTGACGTCTCACTTATTGGCCCCACAGGACACATCATGTCCAGGGCCTGTACATACATATTATGTACCGTAAGTTAAGGGAAGTTGAGAACCTGCAGAGACGACTCGAGGCTGTGTCTGCGGACACACGAGCCCGAGTTTGCACAAGGATTCTCAGCTCCCCGATATTAATATAAGTACTGTAGGTTAAGGGGGAAGTTCGAGAGAGAACCCCGCAGAGGCGACTCGAGGCTGTGTCTGCGGACACACGAGCCCGAGTTTGCACAAGGATTCTCAGCTCCCTGATATTAATATAGGCACTAGGTTAAGGCACAGGTTGAGGACCCATGTGCAGTTCGAGGCTGTGTCAGTGGACACACGAGCCCGAGTTTGCATAAGGATTCTCAACTTGCCGACACTAATCGTAAGTGTAGAGTTAAGTTTAACCATTAAATTACACGAGTCCTCGAGACAACGGCGTCCAGGGACTACGTTTCCTGGTTAATAATCTACCTAATAAATTAATGGCGACCTCGAATGTACGAAGCTTAGGCTGTCACTCGTATTTTTCAGCTTGAGCGTACCTTTCGTAGCATGTACTGATTGCTAGGCAGAGAGAGTAATTGTAATGTAATAAGAATTTTTGTCTCATTGACACTTTTGATGCTCCACCTTAATTGATTTTGTAGGTACAGCGATGGGTGTAGCAGTTTTGCTGTGCGGGCCAGCTGATCGTCTGCCGCACGCCGCCGCCTCTTCTCCTCTGCCTTCGTCGTCGCCATATTATTAATATTACTATGTCATTTTACACGTAGGTACAGTTACACTACAACTGTCACACCTACACCGTGTATTACATACACCACGCTACACAACAATTAGTTGTCAGTGTAAATGTAGCGACCTTTCGCTCAGGTTGACCTGAGTACAGGATTTTCACCGTCGTCATGAAGTTTTTTTTTCCCTCAAGCTTGCCTCTATTAACGTAAATACGAGGTTTTTACGCTCATTGGTGATAGTGATTTTCTCCTGTAGCAGGATAGCACACACACCACAGTGTGAAT
Source organism: Coenobita brevimanus (assembly GCF_032717465.1). Classification (NCBI taxonomy): domain Eukaryota; kingdom Metazoa; phylum Arthropoda; class Malacostraca; order Decapoda; family Coenobitidae; genus Coenobita; species Coenobita brevimanus. The sequence continues at coordinate 16,248,074 of NC_137030.1, read as the reverse complement.
CTTGTGTGACTGAGTTAGGATGTGTACATATATATATATATATCCACAAATTTTTTCCCATAAGGAAAAAATTCATTTTGTAGGGGCGTAATGTCACGAATCAAATTCACGACATTTTCCTTTTGTGAGAAACCACGAACTATTAGTGGAAAACTCACTGTGTATCGCTCAGTTAACCGTTTCTCTCTCCATTTCGGTGGTATACTTTTCAAAACATTCGTCACTGTTTCAAAAGTGACCAATCTAATGCACGTCATTAAGTGCTCTACTGAGCGATATTATTGTTTCTTTATTGTTCGCCCCTGCCTGCCTCGACCGTTGGCCATGCCTTCTCTGGGCTGGCCTGTATTTGAAGTCAGTCAAGTGTCTGTCATGATGGAGTGAGGTTCTGTGCTCAGCAGTGAGAGAGTGAGAGGTCAGCTAGCACCCAGACTCCACTAGACTACAGTTCTCCAGGCTCCCACCCTTCCTTGGTGATACACTACATTCATTGACCAGTATTTTCTTTTTGTTTTCCTAGACTTAAGAGTTTAGTTAAGTGTGCTGTTTCCTCACATGCTGGCCGGCTGCGCCGCATGTTGTTTTTTTCTAGGTGTAAGAATTTAGCTTTTGAGTGAGTGAGTGAGTACAATCTCTTTATTTGAATTCATTTTGAGATGTAACGTTAAATTTATTTCTTTGTAGTCAATAAATTTAACAGTTCTTTGTCTTGAGCTTAATGTAATGTAAACTCGTGTTTCATTTCTCCACAATTAAGCTTATTTCCCTTATAGCTCCTAGCTTGCATAAACGTTTGCTATTCATAACTGGTACTTAGGCCAGTCTTGTTGTATTAAGCTTAAAATCCGTTGTGCCTTCTACGAGTTACGCATCAGCAAGAACCTGATATTATTAATAGTATTAGTTATTTATTGTCAGGGGTGAAGTAACTTTCTCCAGAGGCTAACAGTACTAATAAACAGCAATTGAGTAATTAGTCTCTGCTGTGTACTGTTGAGAAAGTTTATAAATTCTCGTTCTTAAGGAATCGTGCGATGCAAGCCAGCATAAAGTAATCATTGCTTGATTTACCATGACAATTCTTGTTCCTGTTGTTCAGTATTATTGAACGTTATCATTTAAATAATAACTGCATTTATTTTTAAAACCCCGTGACAATATGTAGAACTTCACTTTCTGTTTGTCATCGTCTTTTCTGCGAGAGGTCGAGAGTCCTGATGGATCCGGAAGCAATGTATCGACCTGCATCCAGTTTCGTGTGTGTCATCATTTCTCCTGGGCTAGTTTGGCTCTTTTAATGGATTCTTAGAGGAAAAATATGGAACTTTAGTCTTCTATTTTTCACTGTCTTTCCTGCGCGAGGACGCGGACGTTGATGGATCTAAAAAGTAAATATCAGACTCGTTTCAGGATATTGTTTCTTTCTTTCTCGCACTACAAAACAGGTCCAATGGGTCCTAAGAAAATAATAGCTAACGCCATCTTGCCTTACTCCGTCAAGCTCAGTTAAGCGATATTTCGGCGATTTGTTGTTCTCTGGTGCTACTGGTTCTGGAAGGGCAATTTTGATCTCCAGACAGTTTTGTGCCATCCAGCCCTACTAAGCACAATTTCTAGGATTGTTTCTTTGGCGCTGCTGGTTCTGGAAAGGAAATTTCAAACTCCTTCCAGTCTTGTTCTATCCACCTAGACCCGGTGTTCTTTAACCCGTCACGTCCCGAGGTTTTCCGCACCTCCGACATCCCCCAGTCCCGAGGTATTTTCGATTTTTTTTTTTTTGGCTAAAACCTTCGCTTTTGGTGAGAAACATCGAAAATTCATAGAGAAATCGCTCACCTGAGGTTTAAAGTGCCCAATCCAGGTAGGAGTTCCTCCTTACCTGAGTGGGTTTTCTAACATGCTGGCACCAAAGAAAACGAGTTCTATGGGAGGGTAACTATTTTATCCACTCATAAACGGTATTTATTTATTTACTTGGTACGAATGTATATGTAGTATGACAGTATATTGGTTTTCAAGCAGTAATAAAGGCATTATAAGCATTGTTTCACTCACTAACTAATCACCATACCTGACCTATTTTTGCCACACTACCTGATCATTATTTCTGACTGTTTCTTCTTCTAATGCTATGTAAACATTGTCCTCCACATTGTCATCGATTGGGGAATCACTCTGGCCCTGAATAACTTTACTAGCCAGGTCACTGGTAACAGGTCCTTTGCCAAGACAATGGCGTGAGGGGGGGAGGGGGGAGGTTATGCAGTGTAAGGCATTGTCCCTGCTTGGTATCTTGTACAGGAATAGAGGAAGGTGTCCCGTGTATACATACGAAAAATCACGTGCAAAAATTGAAAATTGTGCAAATTGGGTACCTTGCAATTGCACGACGTACTGGTACGTCGCCGGGACTGGCAAATGCAAATCATGGTGACGTACCCATACGTCGTCGGGACGGGGCGGGTTAAAGGGTCAGTCCCTTGGCTCTAATGGGACTTGAATATATAAGGAATATTGAGCTTCATCCAGCTTTGCATTTACTGCGTCCTTCAGTACACAAGTCAGCTGGTTAAGAACGTTCTGAAAGATTAAATATGACCAGAATTAGTGCTACTCTCTTTTCAGTATCAATCACTCAGTTTCAAAGATTCTGTAGTGATAGCATAAACCTCACTTCGCCTTTGGTTGCCTCGTACTTTTCTACACCGGTTATAATGCTTAAAATGGCTCTGAAAAGCAATATCAACCGCCATAGTAAGAATGGGTGGGTTGGTGGGGAATCTGAAAATAGCTTAAATTCTTCCCTGTTTACCTCCTCCATTTATTCTCCTATCGAACCCCATCTACTATGTGTGTGTGTGTGTGTGTGTGTGTGTGTGTGTGTGTTTTCCCTCATGGATGCTCGCTAGGATGGTTCCAGCGTGGATAATTTGGTCTCAATCCTGGGTTCCTTATTGTTCTAGAAGTTAAAAATGAAGCCACCTTCTGTTCTGTGTGTGTCGTTATATTTTCTGCATATTTATCAATTTATTTTTTTTTCCCAGCATTGCCACTTTCGTGATATATATATATATATATATATATATATATATATATATATATATATAGATATACATATTAACGTGTCCGACTCTGGGCAAAGGCTTCAGGGCCTATTTCTCGGGGGCAGTAACCTATCCCTAGGCCCAGTAGTCCCCCTACACCTCCACAAGTCACCACTTCGGCGCTATCACCCACCGTCCATATTGAATACATGCTAGGGCTGTCTCATACAGGACTGGTGTATTGGTATTAGCGGGGGTATATTTATGACATGTCGGCGGGTCATCTGGTAGATCAGGAAAGTCTGTTTTTAGGAAGTTCAAATCCTTAAACTGTTCCCTGCCCCAGCCGGGATTCGATCTTGGGTCCATTAGGACTGCAGGCAGCCTCTCTACCGATTCATCCAACGCCTCCATATTTTTGTATTGTTCACATACACTCCTGCAGTGGGCCTCTGGTCAATATGGCTCTAGTGAGCAAATTATGGAGCCCCATTCACGCTTTTGTTTGTACATTCTCTCCTGCTTCAGTTCAGCGGTGTTGAATGATTTTGTCCCATGTACTATGAAGCGTCTGGGTAAAGAAAGAGAGTATGAAGGTAGCAAACGGAAACAGTCGGTCAGCAGCAAGAATGCAGAATATAATAAAAACAGAGTTAAAGAGCTGTAGGCATACTCCGTCACTCTTAAAGTTCTCTCTTTAGGTAAATAACATGGTCTAAGGTACCAAAAATAAATTATGAGAAAGCAGTCATTGGACTTAATACTCTTTATGTATATATGTTTGTGTGCATTGTAGCGGCCGGCCTGCACAGATCCAATATGGATGGGCTTGGAGGGGAATACAGAATTCCAATAGTGTTCAGCGTTATCAGCTGAACTATTTTTTTTTTTACCTAGAAATATTGTCAGTTACAGTCCATGGATATTTTATTTTACTATACTGTATCTATCCAATTCTATCTCTCTTTCTCGAGAGAGAGAGAGAGAGAGAGAGAGAGAGAGAGAGAGAGAGAGAGAGAGAGAGACAGAGACAGAGAGAGAGAGAGACAGAGAGAGAGAGAGGGGTGATTAAGTGAGGGAGGAGCTGAGAAACGTGTTACCTGTTACGCGCGCGCACGCACGCACACACACACACACACACACACACACACACACACACACACACACACACACACACACACACACACCAAGAGAAAACAACCTCAGAGTAAGAGTACAATCATAGCCACCCGTTACCCCCCCCCCTCTAGGATCGAACCAACCACCATACCCACAAGCCAAGAGCATAACCATACACGGCCCTTTTCCATTACCCTCAGATCCGGGCCGGCTCTCTGACGGCACGGTATTTGACTTTGCTCTCGGATTCCGTTTATCTTGGTGTATACGAATTGGCAACATCCGAACACGTGGTTGTTTTGACCTCTTGTGTTTGCTCCTGTTTCGTTTTTGGAGATGGGGACTTTTGTAATCGCCTGAGTTTGCCGCCAAGTTACATATATGGTCGTATTCTAAATGGCTTTATTTATTTCGTATCATGTATTCCAAAGCAATTAATTCTGTACACTCAGCAACACGAGTCCTATCGCATCCTATGCTTCTCATTCATGGGCTTTGGAAATCAGTCTCGAGATTCTTTTCGTTTTTATGCAAGGAAGAAGAAAGCAAAGGCCAGGGGCCTGCAAACTGCTCCCTTCAAGAAAACAAAATAAAAGATACCAGAGAGCCAAATTCAAGATCCATTCATTTCGAGATGTCTTGACACACTGCATTTCAAATACTAGAGATCGTAGGCAGTAGGAAAAAGAGACGGAGGGAGACAGTTCCAGAGTTGACCTGTTGCATACATGAAGGACTGGGAGTAATGGTTAACTCTTGCATTAGACAGCTGGACAGAAAAAGGATGAGAGTTTGTTGCTAGACGGGTGCTACGCGCCCGCCATTGTGGTGGAGGGATGCAAGCAGACAGTTCAGAGGAGTAGTGACAAATGAAGCAGTGATAGAAAAGATATCAAGATGAACAGTGCGGCGAAGATATAGAGGTTGATGGGAGCCAGTAAGAGGGGAAAAGTTAATGAGAAGAAAAGGCTTTGACTCCAGCCTATTGAGAAGAACTGTATGTGGGGAGCCTCCCCACACATGAAAGGTATACTCTACACAGGGGCAAATAAAACTCACGTATGAAGTCAACAACTGTGCAGGAGTAAAGAAGGTACAGAGTCGGCTTAGCACACCCAATCTCTTGGAAACAGATGTTACAAGGGAGGTAATATATTCTTTCCAAGATAAATCCCGAGAGAATGAAATCCCTGGGTGTGTTTAAAGATGATGCAGTACTGAGCTGGATGTTATTAAACATTAGTGGGTACTCCTGTGGAAGATTTTAACGGGTTGATAGATGAAAGAACTTGAGTTTTTGATGAATTAAAGACAGCAAAGTTATTTGTACCCCAGTCAGAGATATGAGAAAAGTCAGATATTAGGTGTGCCATAGCCACATCCCTTGTTTGTTGAGGTAATTACTGAGATGGACGTTGCGGGAAACGAATGGAAAGGTGAAGGGTGGAGTCATCAGCGTATGAGTGGATAGGGTTAGATGTACAGCTTAGAAAGTCACTGATGAATAAAAGGAAGAGAGTTGGTGACAGGACAGAGCCCTGAGGAGCACCACTGTCGATAGATCTAGGAGAAGAACGATGGCCGTCTACAACAGCAGCTATAGAACAACCAGCAAGGAAGCTATAGATGAAGGCACAGATACTGTAGAAAGACAGGAACCGTAATAGGACAGTTTGGAAATTAAAGATTTATGCCAGACTCAATCGAAAGCCTTTGAGATGCCAAGTGCAATGGCAAGGCGTTCGTCAAAGTCCCGAAAGCAGGATGATCAGGTGTCTGAAAGGTAGGTGAGAAGACCACCAGTGGAGCGTCCCTGACGGAACCCATACTGACGATCAGAAAGAAGGTTGTGATAGGAAAGATGCATTAAATTTTGTTTGTTAAGAACAGAGTAGAAAACTTTTGAAAAAGAAGATGTTAGAGCAATTGGACTGGGAATGGTCAACCTTCATTTGGACAGGCTTACTGAGAGCAAAGTTCCAGCAAGAAGGAATGATACAAGTTGATAGATAAAGACGAAAGAGTTTACCTGGGCAGAGCGTAAGCACAGAAGCACAGTTCTTGAGGACAACAGGAGGGACCCCATCAGGCCCATATGCCTTGTTAGTATTGAGGCCAGTGAGGGAAGAAAATACTTCAGTTTAAGAAATTTTAATGTCAGCCATGAGGAAGTCAGAGGGGAAAAGATGAAGAGGCAGCACCGGAATCGTCTAAGGCGGAATTTGAGGAGAAAGTGTGAGAGAAGAGTTCTGCTTTATCAGTAGGAGAACTAGCTACAGAGCCATTCTGAGTGGAAATGAGGAGGGAAGGATGATGAGGTAAAGTTGTTAGAAAAGTTCTGGGGAAGGTGCCACAAGGGGCGGGAAGAATTCTAGTTGGAATATTCGGTGCATTTAGTATGGATGAAATTATATTTAGCAGAGTGAAGAACAGACTTAGCACGATTCCTGGCAGAAACATAAAAAAAAAAAAAATAAGATTCAGGGGTGGGTTGGCTCCTGTACCTTTTGTAGAACTTCTTGTTGTGGACAGCATTAGAACAAGCGTGATTAAACCAAGTTTTTTGTTTGTTTGTTTGTTTTTTTGCATTAGGCAAAGGATATGAGAAAGAAATGTATTCAGCAAATGACACTGATTACTTTACCTGGCTATAGATTAGTTCAGTGCCATCAGTGTCATTTGCTCCGGATTCAAGAGACTAATTTTCAAGGATCGTAAACAGAAAAGCAGGAGCGACGACAAGAGTTTAGTTGGCCATATTACATTACATTATTTTTGAAGATTTCGTAGCACCTTTCGTTGGCAATTTAGTGTCCACATCTATAGTATTCATGCAAACTGTGCCGATATTAAAAGGCTATGAACAGTAAACAAGACACTATTAAGGTTCAATAAACAAAATTAATCGCTGAGGCAGAGATGCTAAGAAGTCCCCTGTGCAACCTAGAATCCGACACGTAGATTGCACTTGACCATCTGACTGCGGTAGGTTTAAATGGCCTCAATATAGACATCAGACGTAAAGTGGAGTACAATATGAACGTTCTTTATTTTCGGCCAAAACATTAGCTATAACGTGTTCCTTTGTTTCCATTTGGCAGGTATCCCTAACTCCCTTTCAGTTTAGTTGATGGCCAAGTGTAGCCAAGTGTACTCTAACTGGAGGGTTAAGCTGATTAGTAAGGAGAATCATACGTGTACATACAGAGACAATTTTTTTTTTTTTTTACAATGTTTGACGAATTGGCTACTTAGCGGAAAATAGAACCATTTGAAACAAGCACTGGTAGAGATACCTTTTTCACTGTATTCCACCAGGTGTAAATTTTCTTCAGACAAAACTGGGAACGTAGCTGTTTATTTGATTGTACCTCATGCCTAAAGTTCACCGAATTTCATGCAACCGTAATCTAATATTCAGATTACTGTAGGAGCAACCCAGTTCCTTCTGATGGAAGAAAAACCGTCTATGGTTACTGACAGAGGCGCTGTACATTTTTCCTGATGAATGCAAAATCTCACGTGATCCGGAATTTATAAACGAATACTAATAATTCACAGCCAGATATTATAACTTTCACCTGAGGTTGTCCTTATTATTATACCTGCGGAACGTAGTGTCCCGGGGTCAGGCCCTCAGGACCGGCAATTAATTAAATGACCAGCCGTTATTCCCTGAACGGCGTTATGTGAGTAATAAACCCCAACCTTTCCTCGGACTTAAACCACTTTTAGCATCATCCTGTTGGAGGTCTAACCCACAAGAAGCCAGGCGTTCATCTATTAGTTATATGGCTACCACCAAGTGCAAAAATAGTTTACTGGGGTAGAACAAACCATTTGACTTGTCACTTGGTGCAGTCTCCTGTAGGTAACACTGCATCGAGTGAGTGGATGGAGGGCGCCCTCACCTACCAGATGTGTCTCCAGAATGGACGAATGAATGAATGAATGGATGACTAAAAGAAGGCGTAAAAATGTGGTGAGACAAAATAAAACGAGGGACAGCATTTAACTGACCCGAAATCCCACAGGTAGATCAAAACCCCAGCCAGCAACACCCAGAGTCTTGAGCGTCAGTCACCTTTCACGTTCAACTTCCTCTCCACCTCAGCTCCGGCCAAATGCTGGAAGGGACGTGGGTCAAGTGAGGTGTAGAAGGGAAGTGGGTCGAGTGAGAGTGTAGAAGCGAAATGGGTCGAATGGGGTGTAGAAAGGAGGTAGATCGAGAGAAAGTGTTGAAGTGATGTAGGTCGAACGGAGTGTAGAAAGGAAGTGGGTCGAGTGTGGTGTAGAAGGGAAGTGGGTCGAATGGGGTGTAGAAGGGAAGTGTCGAGTAGGGTGTAGAAGGGAAAAGGGTCGAGTGTGGGTGTAGAAGGGGAGGTAGGATGTAGGTGGGAAGTGGGTAGAGCAGGTTGTATAAGGGAAGTGGGGTGTAGCTGAGGAAATGGGTCGAATCAGGTGTAAAGAGGAAGGCGGATGAAATACAGTATGATATGCACTTCACAGATAATATTAACCCTTTCAATCCCTGTCGTATTTAATTCTTTATTCCTGCGTATTTAATTCTTTATTCCTGCTTTTCATACTGAATGAGTTTATTATTTTAGGATATACTACACAACTTGTTAACACAAAGATGTTGAATAAACTCGTTAGGATTTAGCAAGAACAAATTCGTAAAATACATCACTGGGATGAAAGAGTTATTTCGCTTTGTATAAGTATATCTCGGTAATGGTTACTTTCGTTTCTTGATATTTTGAAACACGGCGGAAACAACTAACTCATTTATTTAAAAAGGTGTCTCCTGACCTGAATAAAATGCCTGGAGATTGCCAAAAAAAAACAAAAAAATCTGATAAGAGGATACCCCTTCACTCTGAAAATGTAACTTGATTAAGGGTTTTCAGTACGTGAGGTGCCACACTCAGTCGAATCTCAAAATGGTGTTTTGTTTCGCTACAGCACCCTGTGGATTTGCAGACGTAAGGTGCTTCACTCAGCGGCGCCACACAATGATGTTTTACTGCAGCTCCCTATGGATTTTCACACAAGGTGCTTCACTGTAGCCAAGCCCCATATGGTGTGTAACTTTATCAAAAGCCCCATTTAGTGCTATACATAGTCTAGCCCTATATGGTCCCTCATCTGTCTAGTACAGTACTCTTCTACTTACTACATTTATATATGGCAGCTGCTCTTAAGTGCAGAACATAATACGGTCTTAATTAGGCATGCAATATAGTTCACATTTTATGTCTAAAGTTCACGTTTATTAGATAATAGAAAACAAAATTAATAATATATTCAGACATCTCGTATTCCTGGTATAATACCTGCACTTATAAAAGCCTGTTTATTCATACATTATCTCCCTATTAATGGTACATAATCTGTTGCATTAACGTTTACTGCACAGTCACTAATGACGGTTCTACATTTTTTTTTAAACGAGTCTGCATGCTGTGAACTGCATCTAAGTGAAATACTTCAAGAGGAAGCGTCATTTCTCTAAATTCTTGCCAACTGGGAACATCTTGTACTGAAAGGGCTAGTGAAGGCTGTATTTAATCCACCAGATGGAAAAGTCTCTCTTTTTGTTTGGAGTTAGCAAGAATGATGTGCAAAAGACGTCATCGTAGTGAAAGGGTAAGCAGCGTAAACTACCACTTCTAACTCTTTCCGAAATTGGTCTAACTCAACCTGTTTAGATTGGATTCTGTTAGGGTAAAAATACTATTGAGAAAAAGACTGAAAAAAAAAAAAAATGGAATGGAATCGAGCAAAGATACGTGGCATACCCAGAAAGTCTGAACAAAAGCTTGGAAAAGTGAACCCTCATACGATCTATACACATGTAGGAGGCAGCGGCGAGCAGGGTGTGGGTGAGGCAGGGTGTGTGAGTGAGGCAGGGTGTGGGTGAGGCAGGGTGTGTAAGTGAGGCAGGGTGTGGGTGAGGCTGGGTGTGGATGAGACAGGTTTTGTGTAGGAAGCAGGATGTGGATGAGGCAGGGTGTGAGTGAGGTAGGTTTTGTGTAGGAGTCAGGGTGTGGGTGATGCAGGGTGTGAGTGAGGCGGGATGTGGGTGAGGTATGCTGTGGGTGAGGCAAGGTGTGGGTGTTGTAAGGTATGTGTAAGAGAAACGGTGTGGAAGAAACAGGATATGTGTAGGAAACAGGGTAAGGCAGAGCACGTGTATCAGACATGGTGTGGCGGAGGTAGGGTATGTGTATGAGGCGTAGGTGAGGCAGGTTTCGTTCAAGAGGCTGGGAGTGGGCGAGGTAGGGTATATGTGAGAGGCAGAGAGTAGGTGAGGTAGGTTAAGGTTAGGAGGCACGGTGCGGGTTAGGCAGGGTATCTGTAGGAGTCAGGGTGTATGGACAGAAGGGTGTGTGGACGGCACGGTGTGTGGGTGAGGCAGGGTACGAGTATGTGGATGAGAAAGAGTGTGTGAGTGAAGTGGGTTGTGTGGAGAGAGTGTGGTAGGATGCGTACTTGAGGCAGGGTGTTGATGTGAGAGGCAAGGTGTGGGTGGGTAGAGTATAGGCTAGGAGGAGTTTGGTTGGGTGTGACAGGACAGGGT